>NW_015165865.1:0-12788 GCF_001447785.1 Gekko japonicus | reverse complement strand
CAAAAAGGGAATATGAGGGGCATATAGCGAAAAACGTAAAGACCAACAATAAAACCTTCTTTAAATACATTAGAAGCCGGAAACCAGCCAGGGAGGCCGGAAACCAATATCATAATGCCCCTATATAAATCAATGGTGCAACCTCATTTGGAATACTGTGTGCAGTTCTGGTCACCACATCTTAAAAAGGATATTATAGCTTTGGAAAAAGTGCAGAAAAGGGCAACTCGAATGATAAAAGAGTTGGAATACTTTCCCTATGAGGAAAGGTTAAAGCGCTTAGGGCTCTTTAGCTTGGAGAAATGACAACTGAGGGGTGACATGATTGAGGTTTATAAGATTATGCATGGGATAGAGCAGGTAGAGAAAGAGGTACTTTTCTCCCTTTCTCACAATACAAGAATTCGTGGGCACTCAATGAAATTGCTGAGTGGTCAGGTTAGAACGGATAAAAGGAAGTACTTCTTCACCCAAAGAGTGATTAACACATGGAATTCACTGCCACAGGAATTCCTACTACTACAAGCATGGATGGCTTCAAAAGGGAATTAGATAAGCATATGGAGCAGAGGTCCAACAGTGGCTATTAGCCACAAGGTATAGATAGGGACTCTGGGGCAAGTGATGCTCTGTCTCCTTGGTGCTTGGGGGGGGGTCAACAGTGGGAGGGCTTCTAATGTCCTGGCCCCACTGGTGGACCTCCTGATGGCACCTGATATTTTTGGCCACTGTGTGACAGAGTGTTGGACTGGATGGGCCTTTGGCCTGATCCATCATTGGTGTTTCTTATGTTCTTAAGTTGCTGCCGATAACTCTGCCAGTGGCAGTGGTAGTCCTTCCTCCACTGGATCCCCTAGAATAAACCAAAACAAGCATTAGTCCAATCATTATGTACATTTGTTCAAAAACTTAAAAATGGAACCCAATGTTGACTGATTCCATTCAATGGTGCCCTTGATTTGTCAGGTTGTTTGACTTCCAGCTACCATGACCATGGGCCAAAAGAAGTGTCCTTGCAAGGTGTTATCCAGGCCTAATTGGTTGCTGCTTCCTTTAATTTGGTTGGTGGTGGGGTCAGGTTGTGCATTCCCAACCAATAGAGAAGGATGACCCAGGCCTAATAACACTGAAAGGGGAGCCGTTGCTGTCAAGAAATAGTGCTGGTTTGCTAGTAATGGTCACTTCCTATTTCACAAGATGCTGCCGAAGAAAAATGTGTCTTTGCATGCCAACGCAAGGTTAACCATGAAAGTCAGGGGAAAACACTACTTTCTTTCAGCACAAGTTGCCAATGATGGTTGACTTGCCCACACTTTAAAGAGTGTCAAGGGTAAACCTTTCATCCTCCTGGCCTAACATGCAGTAAGGAATGCAGTGAGGACCACCCTTACCACATCATTGTTTTGGCTTGCAGAAAGCCAAAACTTGGTCAAAGAAGTCAACAGGCACTCATTTCAGATGCAAACAAAGCAAAGGCAAACCTAGCTGCTCTGCTGTTGGAGTACCTGGTGCAAAATCAGGATCATCTGGGAACCAACTTCAAGGGGTGCTGCTTATGGGTCCTCTGCTGCAGGGAAAGACAGAACAGCAACCATAATAGAACTGTAATAACAGAACTTGTAACTTAGAGCAACAGTCAAGTGATGTACAGGCAGTAATTTGGCCGCAGTTCCTTTAAAAACTTAACATAGCCAACAAATAAACCAATGGCCAGTTCTTCGTGATGGCCCCTAGAAATAGAGACCAGTAGTGGACTCTTACTGCCCCTACATTAAAAGACTATTGAGTGGCTGCTGACCCAATTATCATGCTTACCTTCCTCCACCTATGTAAAGATCCATGTCTTGTTAAGGTCCTGTACCAGGCCATGGTTTTCCCTGCCAGTATTTTGGCAGTTTTCACCTGTGTGTTACATGAAAATGGGGGAAACTGAACATAAACAAATTAGATTCATTAGTAAGAAACCACATACAAGAAAGGAAGAACTCACATTCAAAGCTACAGTTGCCTCAACAGCCAACCACACACACAACCCGTGCAATATAACCGACACCCACTATTCCCGACAAATCATGCATGCGAACTGTATTTCTCCACCCCACCCTTGCTTACTTGCCAAATCCACAGGTATGGAACATCGAATGTGCTCTGGATGTATGGTCAGCAGGTTGTGTGAGAACAGTTCCTTTGAGCCAGCCGCTGGTTCCAGTAGTGCAGTGGGCACAGCTTTAATGAACCTTATCTTCAAGCTCCTGGCCATGCACTTGGGACACACGCTAGCATCTTTGTGCAATATGTGATCCAGCTGCTTGATATATGGGCAAGTTGCCGGAGCATTCCCCGAATTACTGTTATGAGCAGCTACCTGCTTGTACTCCTGTCTCAAAGCCTTTGTCTTCATCCTACACTCTGTCGCTGATCTTTTGTGCTCCACAAAGTGCATCTGCTTCAAAATCTTCTCAAAGACATCTATGTTTGCCCTGACCTGGATAGCCCAGGCAAGCCCAATCTCATCAGATCTTGGAACTAAGTAGGTAGGGTTGATGCTGGAAAGTACTTCAATGGGAGATCTTGAAATTCAGCCACCTCTCTGAATATCCTCCACGCCCTCAGCGGGGGTCAGTCACCAGAGGTCACCATGACTTCCAGGTACACATGCACATAAAAATACAAAAAAAGGCATCTATGTTCCTGTGGCAGGAGCCAAGCACCTCCTGCACCTTTTCTTCACCCTAGAGTGAAAGAAGATGTAGCGTTTCCCATTCATACCAGGATACCCCTCTTCGGCCAGTAGTTTCTAAATTGGAAGCCATTGTAGATTGCTTGCAAAAAAGCAGAATAATGAACTTATGTCAAGTTAAAATGGCTGCTTGCATCCACTAACCAGGGCTCTCCCCCCTGTCTGCTGTTCGCTATTGGTGGAATTTTGAATTCTAGCCACCGCACTGGAAAAGTTCTGTGATATTACAATTCTCTGTTCTGCCCTTATTGACCGTGCATGCCTAAGAATCATGGGGAATGGCATTGTTGTTGCCATTTCAAAGTCCCCCCCTTAGTCACGTACTTACAAAATGGCCATTGAAGATTTAAAAAATTCCTATGGAATTGCTGAACAGTACATGCCAAATCATAACAATGTTATTGTGTCATTTAACATTCACAGAGCCCATTAAATGGAAAATCTTCACGTTTAGTTTCCACAATTATCAAATCAAATCACATAACATATTATATATATTATATAATTCCATTACTGTCAAATAATGAATGACTGAACCATCATCCAAAACACAACAGGGAGCTATTGGGGAAGGGAGGAGGACTGAAGAAACAACACAAGCATGAGGCTGTATAACCTACCCACAAAAAAAAGTAAGGAAAGGAAAGGAACTTCATGGATGGGCAATTGCACGGAGAAGGCTACATGAAACCTCACTGCCTGCTTTCTCTCAATGTTATAACGTTGCTATATTATTATGAAAAAAGTTAGTGTTGTAATGTGATGGAAATTACGTTAAAAATTGCTCAGGGGACAACCTGATGGGGGCCAGGAGGGTGGAAGCAGGATGAACACGAAACACTGATCACACAAAAGGGCAGTAGAAAAAAAAATTGAATTCAGGAATTCATCACTGGAAAACTGTGAGTTCAAATCCGCATAGGGAAAAAAATTGCAGGGAAAAAAACCAAAAGATGCAGAGTAACGGGGAACTACATTCACATCTACTTCTGGGGAAGCCAAAAGTTGTGCAGAAACTTTTACAAACTTTAGTCATTTAAGAATGCCAATGTGAAGGTTTGCACTTGTGTTGAAATGGTCAAAGTGTTCCTACTAGTTCTCCCAAACTAGTTTTCCTTTTCTCCCTATTTCAATAGAAAACATACTACACTAATTCATAGAGATTTTTTACCTTGACATCAGAATCTCACCCCCTGACATGTGTTCTTTGATTCCCTCATTTTATTTAAATTGTGTTTAACTTATATGCTATATTGAACAGACCAAACTGTCCCCTAAAATTAGGCTTTTGTTGAGGACACAGTTGATGGAAACATCATAAAAGCTGTGATTCTTAGGAACTGGTGGCAAAAGGTTTTACAGTAAAATCCAGTGCTGGAATTCGAATACAGAAGTCAGGGCAGGATGCAAATATATCTATTCTACTTTAATGGTAAGGTTATGGAGTCCACTGGTTCAACTTCCAATGATACAGTACTGCAAGTTATGGGCCTTGTTTCTGTGCCTGTATGTGGGGTGATAGAGGAAAGACAAGAGGATAACACGTATTTTATTTTGTAAGCAGATATACAATAGAAATAAAAACACAGCAGATGGCAGCACTGGATGGTCAAGATACAGTGGACAGAATTTCAGATTTGAGCTTTTAACCACATATTGAAAAGGAGAGTATTGAAAGCATGTGACAGCAGAAACTACATAAAAGGTCAGAAAGAGGGGATTTCCTGTAGAAATACAGTGTCCTTTTCCTTTACACTGTGGTATTTGATTTTGAGAATAGTACTCCACAGATTGCTTATAACATTTCTCATGCCATGATGCACGCCAGAGCAGGATCCAAGAAAAGAGATATCAAAACTGACTCGTGCTGCCAGAGGTTTAGGCTGTTTATTTTAGATACAAACAGGCTTGGTTAATCCAAATGAGCCCATACATTCCATTACCAAATGGATTATAATACAACAACTTTGGTAATAAAAACTTACAACAGAGTAGCTGATTTGTTCTAGAGTCCAGGAATTTTTCTTTAAAGGGTGTACAAAGAAAACCACGTGTAGCATTAAATCAACAGTACTGGAGCAGATCCTTTGTCATGTGTGGGAGCTCAGTATAGCAAAGAGTAAACATAGTCCCTGTGATAAGAACATAAGAGATGCCAATGTTGGATCAGGCTAAAGGCCCATCCTGTCCAACACTCTGTGTCACACAGTGGCCAGAAATACCAGGTGCCATCAGGAGGTCCACCAGTGAGGCCAGGACATTAGAAGCCCTCCCACTGTTGACCCCCCCCCCAAGCACCAAGAAGACAGAGCATCACTTGCCCCAGAGTCCTGTTAAGATCTGTTTACATTTAAATTTACATGTTTACCCTGCCATCCTCTTTCATTTTATCCTTGCAACAAACCTTTTAGGCAGGTTAAGATAAAAAATAGAGATTGGCCCAAGACTACCTAGTAGGCTTCATAGTCATGTGTTGAAACAGCTACTTTTATTTTTGCACATGGTTCTTGAGACCATGTGTTCCAAATGTCTTAGTGTAAAACATCTGTTAGAAAGTTATGGTCTGTCGTCACTGCCCTGATCTTCAGGGGGTGGAAGTCCAGCACCAGTTTGAGTACTGTTTTCTGTTAATCTGATCAGGATTAGGAGATGGGGTTCAAATTTCTTTTCCCCTCTATATTATAGCCACCTGTCCTCTCTGTACATTTTTAGCCTCAGTTTCGCCAGAAGACTAGCTGCAATTTCCACCAACCTGTTCCCGCTCCTACCAATCACCAGTCACCCATCCATATTTTTATGACTGGGGGATGTTAAGCATTATCTTTAAGAAATGCTGATCCAGATTGTAGCACTTCCCTATTTCTTTACAGGTATTTTGTCCTTTCTCCTACTATCTGCAACAGAACAAATGTAAACCTACTTGAAACAGATTTAGCCATAGCAGATGCATCCAGGATTGTAGGAATTTAAATTTTGGTAGGGATCCCTAGCTCTTTTATCACTCAACCTAATCTATTTCCTAGGGTTGTTGTGAGCATAAAATGGGGAAAGAAGAGCCATTCATGTTGCCCTGAAGTACTTACAGGAAGAACAGCATAAAAATGTACTAGATAGATAGACAAATGGTTAGCAGATTAACAGCTACAGAACAAAGCAATCAAAATTTCATGATTTGTGTACTTGACTTTAAAGAGGTTCGTTGATCAACTAAAGAGGTTCAGAGAAAAGCAGTGGAGAAACGTAAGGTTTAAAAGGAAACAAGTGTAGGCCTGCAATACTCATGGGGGGATTCTCTCCCCCCCTTTCTTGTTGGGCCTGCACCCAGCATGACTCCAAGGCCTGTGTCTCTATCACCACCAGGCCCAATGCAGAGGCTTGGGCTCTGTGGCTGTGGCACAGCCCCGGGCTGTGTGGCCACTGCTGCTATATCCAGTGTGGCTTCCTAGTGCCACCACCACTGACCACTGCTGGAGGTGAGTTATCTGCTTTACTTTTGGGGGAATTTATCCCCCTGTTTATTATTTTTTTTACTTTTTCAGATTTGTCTGCAAATTTGGGGAGTCCCCAAGTTTGATGAAAAATCTTTTAGCATCTCTGTGGCTCAGATCTGCAGATTTAAGTATCCACAAATTGAGCCCACATGTTGCTAATAGTATATAGACAAGTAGGGACCCGCAATACCAACAGGGGGAATCCTTTCCCCAGTTGCTGCCAACTGCCAGGCCAGCATGACTCCCAGCCAACCCCCCCATGGCTGCTGCAGCCATCTGGCTCCCTTATCACCAGCTGGAAGGGGAGCAAGGGCTGCTGCACCTCCCCACTGGACTTCCTGATTGCTTAGGGGTAGTGAGGACTCATGTACCCCCCACATGATCCCCATTATTTCCTGTTCAGTGGGTGGGCAGGGGGGCTGCACCCCAACCTAATTCTTGTCTTACAGCTCTGTAGGGCTCAGCGAGGGGGGGGGAGCGAGGACTACCACATACCCCACACTTAGGGCTGCCAAGTGGGGGCGGGTGGCGGGTAAACCCCCGCTTTGGAGGCCCGATTTCCACTGCCGCGGAATCAGGCCCCGGGGGGGGAACTCCGCCCCCCCCGAAGCACAGCGTGGCTGCGTCACCAGAGGCGATGCAACCACGGCGGCGCGTGCGCACTACGCACGCGCATCCGAGGACGGCTCCCGGAGCCCGGTGAGGCTCCCCCACCGGTGAGTTTTTTTGACTTGGCAACCCTACCCACACCTGATTCCCACTTTAGGGCTTTGTGGGTGAGTGGGCTCAGTGGGCTTGGCAGAGGGCAGTAAGGATACCAGCCCCCCTCTGCTCAAATCCTTGACTGCTGGCTGGGTGGTGCAGCAAGGACTCCTGCACTCCCTGTCACCTGATTCCCTCCTTCCTGGCTCAGTGGGACTTCCAGGGGGGCTTGCATCCTTCCATTGCCTGGCCTGGTGTGTCTCCCCCCCACCCCAGCTCAGCAGAGGTCTAGAAGCCTCCCCTGCCATCCTGTGCTGTGGCAGCTGAGCCTGCAGCGGCTCTTGTCATCCTGTGCTGCAGTGTCCAGGCCTGGGGCATTAACTGGTATCCTCTGCCATGGAGGCTTGTCCCAGAGCCTCGCCTGGTGTCCTCCACCATGGCAGCTGGGCATGGAGTTTCACCTGGAGTCCTGTGGTAGCTGGGCACAGAGACTTGCCTGGCATCTTCTACTATGGCAGCCTGGCACAGAGCTTCACCTGGCATCCTCTACTGTCACAGCCTGCCCAGAGCAGCTTGAGGAGGCTGAGCTCAGGCCCAGCTTCTCCCTGCCAGCTTTACTGGTAAGTACATTGTCTGCACATGCACAGTGTTTTGTTTTTTTAATTTGAGTGCAATTTAAACGCCCTAATATATTTTTGTTAAGATTTCAGATTTTTCAGTACACCTGGGGAGTCCCCTGAGTGTGCAGAAAGATCTGTTTAGCCTCCGTGTTGCCCCAAACTGCAGATTTAAGTATCTGCAGATCACAGGCACATGTGGCTAATCTCTCCTTATATATAATTGAATAGTGGGTGCCAAAGTTCTAATTCTAAAATGCACTCCCTTAGTGTATGGCTGATGGCACTGCTCCTCAGCATATATTGCCACCAATCAGAAGGCAAAGCCCGGGTCCCGCCCACACCACAACTGCTGCGACAACCTGGTCTTTTGCATATGGAAGCTGATTGGACTTCAGTCCATTCCACACCTCAAACTCCCCCCCCCCCGCAAGGCAGTTGGAATTTTCAGTTGCATAACATACCTCATAGGGGAGAGGAGAATGGGTAACAATGGTTACCACTCTCCAGGTGAGGGCTACAGATAACTCAAACATACAGATGCTCTTCAGGTAGCAGAGATCAGTCCCTCTGGAGAAAACAGTGGACTCTGTCATTAAACCCTGCTGAGGTCGCCACAGGAAACTGACACTGTTTGCCCAAAGCCAGAGGACTCTCCCAGAGCATCTTTCTAGATCTCGTTGTATTTATTTCCGCAACGGGCATTATTTCTAGTAGTATATACATGCCTGTGGCAGATAGATTCTGATGACTGTAATCCAGACTGATAACTATAGTTCAGATGTATATGTAGAACAGTAGCACTAAGGGGGTGGGAAGGATGAAATAGGTGTTTTTACTGATTGTTTTGATTATTTCATAGCAGGGACAGTGAAGGACCTATGCCTTGGATACACAAAGAAGAGCTATGGCATATGAATTTTGGTTGGCAAAAAATAAAAATGAAAAATGCTTTGTAAATAATAAAACATTTGGGTTGGTCATTTTAGATCTACAATTCTAAGATATTATTCAAAAAATAAACATTTCTGTTTACATGGGGCTTCTTACACATAGAATTCTGCTGGGAAAACACAGAGATGGATTTAGGGATTAACTAGTTCAGGACTTCACAAAATTAGAGATTAGATTATAATTTTTCTTTGTGCCTTTGTACATACACAGATATGAAGCTTTCATATTGATAGTTTCCGTATCCTTTTTGTAAGGATAATATTAAAGTACTATTTATTGTATAGGATTTCTTAAACTGTCAGTTTAGGGCCTCACATGTCATAAACCAGCAATGTAAAGGAAGCACATACTTTTGTCAAAAAAGGATATCATGCCCTGGTCTAGGGATGCCAGCTCCATGGAGATTTGAGGGGTAGCGCCTGAAGAGGGTGGGGTTTGGGAAAGGGAGGGGCTTCAGTGGGGTATTGAGTCCACCTTCCAAAGCAGCCATTTTCTCCAGGTGAACTGATATCTGTCTCCTGGAAATCAGTTGCAATAACAGGAGATCTCTAGCCACCACCTGGAGGTTGGCAACTCTACCCTGATCACAAACTGTTCAGGAACAGATCACTAGAGTCTTTGGTGCTCTACAGAAAGAATAACTATTTCCTCACTAGAAATACAAGCATAAAATAATGTCTGAGATACAATTACTTGAATTCACTGTGCAGGATGGAAGAAACTGAATCCTATATAGAAAGCATGCAAATGGTGAAAATTTAAGGCACATCTTCCTGGATAACCTCTACAAAAGTATCTAATGCTGTTCAATGTAGTATGTGAACAGACCCTAATGTCAACCTAAATAAAAGAAGTCTTGCTATAACTGGAGGGGTTCACTGAGTTGAGCAGATGCTCACAGTTTTTTCTCCCTATAGGGTGAGATCTATTTTCTCTCCAGAATTTCCTTTAATCCCACTTAAAGGGAAACTTGAAGTGAAAGATTTTTTGCAGACCCTGCAGAAGAAAAAGAACTATGAGCATGTGTCCAACTACACATCCATTAAGCCGGTGTAGGATACACAGTCTTCACTGTCACATGGGACAATCATGACTGTCACAAGCAGAAATCACATGTTCAGGAAGCCCTAGTGTTTTTCATTAATTCCACTAATTCCAGATTCTTCCACAAAAGCAGAAAATCTGTGCCATCTGTTTAGGTTGTGTTTTCCATTGCTGGCCTTAAACTGACACATCATTCCATGGTTAGCATAGCTATTTAAAGTTCAAAATCTCTACCATGTTTCAAAATAATATTGAGGTTAATTTGCCACCACTAATGCAAAACAACAACGATCTTATGTTTGTTTTATACAAGTTAGATAGTGTATAGTTTTCTTATGCACCTCTAATGACACTTTATACACAAGAACATAAAAATCAGTCTGGAAATCTCACTCATTTTTTAATTTCTGGAATGAGAACTTAGCTTGATTGAAATCAACAGTGAACATTTTACCATTAACTTCAATGGCAGCAGAATGTCATCCTGGAATTTGCTCATGGAAACAATTGTGCATTTTCATTTACCTTGTCTGGTGCAGTTGAAGCAGACCCAGAGCATGTGGATCTAGAAGATTTAGTGGAACCCAAGTTTGAAGGCCCTGGGATGGTCTTTGGTTTACAGCTCCGTTGGTGTACAAGCAGACGATCTGGAAGAAAAGTACGACCGCAGTTTTCACAGGGCAGAAGATGGGCTTCATTACGTTGACCAGACAATCCATTTCCAGCCTTGGTATTATCGGAACCTCCTGAAAGACTCTGAGGTTTAATAGGCTCTGGTCTTCTGAGATGTTTTGGTAACTTGTCATTTTCAATGTGCCACTTCTCCAGGCATTTTGGCTCATGAATAGGAAGGGACTGTGACCCAAACTCTTTGCCACAGATAAAGCACACCCTGAAGCCAGGTCTTCTTGGTGGAATGACTGGTCGATCCCATTGATCCTGAGACATGGCTCCAATGCTTGACCGTTTTGATATTAGGACAGTCCCTGGTCTCTTTTTCACAGATCTTAGTTTAACAGTAGAATTTAAATCTACTATTTTTGGTGAAAGTACAAAAGGATCTGACACAATAGATGTTGTAGCCTGTTTTGAACATAAGATGGTAGACATATTACCAGGGGCTTTTCCAACATTTGGCAGAGTTTTACGAAGTTTGCACAAAGTTTTTTTCATTAGAGCTGTTTCCATAAAGAATACCTTCCATTAACAGCCTGTCTGGTTAAATGTAGCAGGGCTTGTTTGGGCCTTATTGCTGTGGTGGTTTTATTGCTGACCTTATTGCTATGGAAATGATTGAAGTAACATGGATAAAGCTATCAGATCCTATAACAGAAGGTAGCTGTGCATGATGTAAGCACATTTGCAGTGATCTGACTGTGAATTTCCTGTGGTCTTTTTTTTTGGGGGGGGGTGATGATTTTCTGTTTTCCTTTTTTTTTTTTGGTTTTTTTTCAGTCCTGGAAAAAAATATAGATACATGAAAGAACAGTTGATACATTTCTTAATATTTAAAAAATCATTCTAAAAAGAAAATATAGGGACTAGTGTAAGAGTTTTATCTTAATCGTTTTTGCATATGTAAGATTATCTTGATATTTTTTCGTGTACAAGATTAATGTAAAAATTAATTAACACTTTTTAAAGTCTCTTATAGTATAATCATAACCCTAAAACCCTAACCTAACCCACATAATTTTCCTCCCACATCAGCTTTCCAACCCGGAATATCTCCACAGAACTACTATTTGCACCATTGTGGAAACATACAGAGACTGATAGCATCTCCACATGACCATTTAAGGTCAGGACAGTGTTGCAAGGAGAAATACATCATGGTCCTGATATGAATCAAGCTTCAGCACACCTGTTTAAAAAACACTGGGAATCCATTCATGGAATTCCTAGCATCACATCTGGTTTGGTCCTGAGAAGAGATATATAAAATGTTGATCTTTTGTGCTTGCACAGCTTCTATATGGTAGTATGAATCTGTGACATATATGTCTGTATAAATCAGTCTGCATTTATTAGAACACACAGTCCCCAAAACAGACAAGTGTTAAAATTCTCCCCGTTCTTTCCTCCAGACCCCATAAGAATAGTTAATTATTTGAGTATAAATGGCTTTTCATAAACATTTCTTTAACCTTGTACTCCCAGAACATTTGTAACTTTGTCTCAGTCCACAAATAGTTTTGCAAAACAGGCTGTTCATGAACAATAGATCATGGAAATATGCAACACAGACATAGGTGCAAAATACTACAAACACCACAACTTTATTTGAAACTGATGCATTACATAACAAGTTCATTTTAACTGTAAACACATGTAGGGTGCGTTCGGAAGCGGCGTTTCAGCCGGCATAAACTGTACTGGTTGGAACCGGTGCAGTTTATGCCGGCTGAAACGCGATCACACTCACCTCCATTCTGCGGATCCCATCGCTGTATGCCCGTCCACACACTGCGGTGTCGGCTTTTTTTTTTTTAACTCAGTTTGAGCATGCGCATAGGCAGCCATTCACAGAATGGCGATCTTTGCGCATGCTCAAAACACCCCGGGGTACAAATCCAATCTCTTCCTCCTCCTCTTCATCATTTTCCCAAACAGCAAAGGACATGGATACATCGCTTGGGGGGGCAGAGGGGGAAGGGGGGAGGGCTTGCTGGGGCCAGAGGCAGAAGGACTGGGGGAGGGGCCTCACCTCTCCCCCCTCCAAAACTCATGCCCCTCCCCAGCCTCCTTGCCCCACCTGCCCCCTCCCCAGTCTAAGGCGGGGAGAAGAAGAAGAAGCCGGCTCCTTTCCCCTCCCCAGTTTCCTGCTGCTGGTCTTCACTCCCCCGGGCTCTTCTTCAAGGAGGGGAGGGGAACTGCTTCCTTCCGAGCTGTCGAAATGCAAACTATCAAATGGTAGGCGAAAACTCTCCGAAGTCACTTTGAGCTCATCCATACCACGTAAGCTAAAAGGAGGAAAAGGCGGGGGGGGGGGGAGTTCAGTAGGGAGGGAGGTGAGTGGGTATATGGAACATTTAGGAGGGTGCGTTCAGACGCGGCGTTTCAGCTGGCATGAACTGCTTCCTTTTGCACAAAGCGGCGCCTTCCGAAGTAGAAAGCGGGGTGGGTTGTTGGGGGGGCTTCTCCCAGTCACTTGCAGACCCCTGCCTGTCCATTCCTCCCCCCCTCCAGATCTCACCACCACCAGCACCACCACCACATACCAGCCGCTGGAGCAGACCC
>NW_015165864.1:508702-512473 GCF_001447785.1 Gekko japonicus | reverse complement strand
ACTTAACCACTACACCAAACTGACCATTCGAGGAATGTAACAGGCCTCATAAGAGGGTGTGCAAACCTCCTTCCAAATCACCTGCAAGCCCCAAAGAACTGAAGGGGAGGTGGGATGGCGAAGATCAGCTCATGCCCCAGACTCGTGCATCCAGCCCTCTAACATTCTACGAACCCTAGCATCAGAACACCTGAATGTTGAAAGGTTGTAGACAACCCCTTCTACCAACAAATGGCCTAGCCATTCTCTGGTCCAGTTCTCAAGAGGTTTTTGTGGGCAAAAGTCAGAATGGTGGGCTGAATATCAAAATATTGGGGAGGGGTTTCCTCCTAGTAAAGCTGGACCTTTTCAGGTAAAAGTCAGCACCATTATCTTCCAGCTTTCTATCTAGTGCATTTTTTTTAAATGTCACCCTTCCTCCAGCATGCTCAGTGTGGTTTACAACGTTCTCCCTTACAATCAACCCTTTGAAGTAGACTAGGCTGACAACAAATGACTGGTCCCTGTGAATTTCATGGCAGAGTGGGAATCTGAACCTGGGTCATCTGACACTCCACCCACTGTACAACACTGGCTCATTTCATTTTGTTTTGCACGTATGCTTGAACTGTGTAGGTCATGCCCACAGCCAGGTTGTGATATAACAAAATAAATGTATTATGGCTCAGAAAGAAATACAGGATCATGCCTGCCCACCTACAAATCGATATTTGTATGCACAGGCTCAGGATAGAGTACGTGGATAGAGAACTGCCAGAAGTACAAACTGGGTTCGAAAGAGGTAGAGGAACTAGAGATCAAATTCCCAACATTCGCTGGATTATGGAGAAAGCAAGAGAGTACCAGAAAAATATCTACTTTTGCTTCATTGACTATGCTAAAGCTTTTGATTGTGTGGATCACAACAAACTATGGCAAGTCCTTAAAGAGGTGGGAGTACCAGACCACCTCACATGTCTCTTGAGAAACCTGTATAAGGGTCAAGAAGCGACAGTTAGAGCAGGATACGGAACAACCGATTGGTTTAGCATAGGAAAAGGAGTACAACACGGATTTATATTGTCCCCTTGCTTATTTAATTTATGCGCAGAGTACATCATGTAAAATGCCAGCCTGGATGATTCAGAAGCCGGAATTAAGATTGCTGGGGAAAATATCAACCTCAGATATGCAGGCGCTACCACTCTAATGGCAGAAAGTGAAGAGGACCTAAAGAGCCTCTTGCTCAGGGTAAAAGAGAAGAGCACAAAGGTTGGCTTGAAACTCAACATCAAAAAGACTAAGATCATGGCATTCGGACCCATCAATCCTCAGCAAATAGAAAAAGAAGTAATGGAAGCAGTGACAGACTTCACGTTCCTGGGATCCAAGATCACTGCAGATGGTGATAGCAGCCATGAAATTAAAAGACGCCTGCTCCTTGGGAGGAAAGCGATGGTGAACTTAACAGCATGATAAAAAGTAGAGACATCACCCTGCCAACAAAAGTCCACATGGTCAAAGCAATGCTATTCCCAGTAGTCATGTATGGCTGCGAGAGTTGGATTATAAGGAAGGCCGAGTGCCGAAGAATTATGGTGCTGGAGAAGACTCTTGAAAGTCCCCTGGACTGCAAGAAGATCAAATCAGTCAATCCTAAAAGAAATCAACCCTGACTGTTCCCTGGAAGGCCAGATACTGAACCTGAAGCTCAAATACTTTGGCCACCAAATGAGAAGGGGGAAGACTCTGATGCTGGGAAAGATTGAACGTCAAAGAAGAAGGGTCCGGGAAAAAGATGAGATGGTCAGACAGTGTTATTGAGGCAATGAACATGAAATTAAGCAAACTCTGGACCACGATGGAAGACAGGAGAGCCTGGCGTGATGTGGCCCATGGGGTCGCGAAGAGTCAGACTCGACTATGCGACTGAACAACAACAAATGCACAGGCACAGAGGTGTGTTCAATGACAGAAGCCTTCCATGAAACTGTTAAACAAATTACAACAAAATGTGAATTCTCCTTCACTTGGTTTAAGAACCCCAGAACAACCTCAGCACTAACAACAGGATATTCTAGTCTCAATCAAAACCACCAGGCCCCAACATGGCTTCACCAAAGGACTAGAGATTTTAAAATCAAAACATACCAACCCCAGCATGTTGAAGTGTGAACTCAGTTCTGACACTTTGGAATGTAAACTCTTTAAACCAATGAGGGTCGTTTCAAAGTGACTCAGTTCCAGTAAGTTCCAGTAGGTCTGCTTTTCTTATCCTAGTCTCTGGCCGAGGTGTATGTTTCTTTGACACACAGTACAACTCTCCTCTCTACTTTTTTCCCAACCCTTTCTGAAGAGGAAATATATTAAATGGATAATATTAATAGCCAGAGGTCATTTCGGGGGGGAACGCGGGGGAACGCAGTTCCCCCGGGTGAGGTGCAGGGGGTGGGGCACATGCCGAAGCCCCGCCCCCTGCTTCCGGCCGCCCCACTTCCAGCCCTCATTCAGCCAGGAGGAGGCAGGAGAAGAGGGAGGGTAAGTTGCTCCCCCCCCGCCTCTCCCCACCCCTGCCTGCCTGGGGCCAGGGAGGGCCTTGGCGGGGCTTCCTCGCACTCCCGCTGGCCTTGCAGGTCCACCGCCGGGCCCCTGATGTCAGGGGGTGTGGCATATGCTAATGAGTTATGCTAATGAGTTCCCCTAGCTCTTTTTCTACGAAATGACCCCTGTTAATAGCAGCATATAAAATAAGCGAAAGGAAGCTCAAAGAAAGCAATATTTCCCCCACTTGGTTTTAAAGAACGTATACCTGCTGCTTAACATGATTCAACAATCAGAGAGAGAGAGACAAAGACAGAGAGAGAGAGAGAAGAGGAAAAAACAGATCACAAGAAAAGTGGGGGAAAGAAAAGAAACCTGAACATTGGGAAGCATGTTTATTCTTGTTTTGCTCTCTACTGTGTGGGTATGAGTTTAGAATCAATGGTGGGACATCTCAAGAATCACCCAGGACTAAAAGTAGCAGGCTTAAGTAACAGCAGAATCCATCACAGTGGGTAGAATATATTCTAAATTACTCCACTATAGCAGTTGTTCTCCCAGCACAATGTGGGGCTTGAGACAGAGGCTATGAATTCTGCAAGACAATGTGACACAATCAGAAAATTATATTTCATAAACAGTGACCTTGATTCTAGCAATACAAAACTGCTTGGATGGATTTCCATATGATTTAACTCGACACAGACTTTTATGGGAGTTTTTTATTTTTAAATTTATCAACCAAGTAATTTTAGTGAATAGAATTTAATTTCAAACTCAACAATGGAAATAAAGGAATCCCTGGAAGTTATGGCAGAGCAACAGACATTTTTTTCCTTCCCCAATGCTTTTTTTCAAGAACAGCTCTTATCAGAACTACGACTTGCTCAAGGTCATCCAGCCAGGTGCAAGTGGAGGAGTGGGGAATCAAACCTGGTTCTCCCAGATTAGAGTCCACACACTTAACCCACTACGCCAAACTGTGATGTGGTTCAACAGGCCATTTTGGAGAGGTTGCTGCCTCTTGAACAGGCCTCTGGTGTTACTCCTCATGTCAGGCCTCCCAGCAAAGACAAGGAGAGCAAAAAGCAGATGAGGTTTGCCTCCTAACACTCAATTTCAGACTTCCGTTTTAACTTGACTTCCATCTCGAGAAGGCTAGTATTCCAACCCGTCTGGCTCCAGCAGCAGAGGGAAGCTGTGTGAGGTGGTTGACACTGCTCCTCCTGGGCCTGCTCAACAATAACAGTG
>NW_015165864.1:506605-507751 GCF_001447785.1 Gekko japonicus | reverse complement strand
AATACCAAGGCCTTGATCAACTCCAGGATGTTGCTGCCCAGGTAAATAACCAACACCTGAGGTGGAGGGCCAGAATCCCCACAAAATAACAAAGGCAAGAGGCCTGACCAGTGTAGGCCCCAGAGCCCCCAGCATTCAACACTAGCCCACTGGCTGAGTCCCAGCTGAGAGCCGATCAAAGTTCTCCGAGCCCAATGAGCAGCCTGAAACACAAAACTGTGATCACAGATGAAAACCCATCTCCTCTCACTGGAAACAGCAGCACCTAAAAGGAAACAACTGTTAACTGCATAAGGTTAGATCTATGGGCTGACCACTAGGACAGTATACCGAAGGTTGGCTGCCATCTTTTAACATCTTTAAAATTTTCTTATTTATCAGTATCATCAATGTTAGCACCTTTCAATGTTAGAATATTTTATATGGTTTTAGGATTATTTTAAGTATTGTGTGTTTTACTCTTTCTGGAAGCTGCCCTGAGCCAGCCCTGGCTGGGAGGGAGGGGTATAGATCTGATAATAAAATAAAATAAATAAATAAAAAACCAGAAAACCCACATCTCATGAAAACTCAAAGGGCTGTGTGTAGGATTTATAAGTCATCAGGTGCCACCTGTCGAACCTTTGTATCTCAGGGGAAGAATAGCCCATGGCGATGGCCATGGAGGCTGCCCGATCTGGAAGGAATGTGTACCAAACTTCACCCAGGACAGCCTAAGCTTTGATGTTTAGTCGAAGGACTACCATCCAAGTGCCAGGACATCAAACTGTCACCCTACCCCCAAACTGACAAATAGCCAGCAAGGGCAGAAAATGGGCATAGTTCCTGATATGAAGAAGAGCCCAAGGAGCACATGGTCCTCCATTGGCCCTGGTCAATTTTGGAATGCCCAACAATGACATATGCCTTCCCAGTGGCTATTTAGAGGTCCTTGACAAACAGGGCATGCCCAAAGAAGTTATTCTGAGGTTGAGCAACTAGTAGGCTTACCAAATTCCGGCGGGGGAATTGTATTTCCTGGCAGGAGCCTCGCCGCGGGGATGGCTGCACACGCTGCACTCGCCGTCGCCAGGATGTGACGCTCCGCATCGCTCTGGCAACGGGACTCCAAACAGCCCCGTTGCCAGAGCGACGCAGAGCGTCACA
>NW_015165864.1:453081-506422 GCF_001447785.1 Gekko japonicus | reverse complement strand
TTAATATTTATTTATTTATTTATTTATTTATTTATTTATTATTTGTATTTATACCCCGCCTTGCCTGACAAGCCGGCCCAAGGCGGCTAACAAGATTAAATAACATAACAAAGAATTAAGACAATTAATAAATACAATATCAGTTAAAACCAGTGAACAACAACAATTACAAACCAGCTATGGCGGTAATCCAATCAAATCCCGAGATAGGGGTAGTAACCAGTGGGGACTCTAGCCAGGAGATGGTCTAAGTTCGGCCAGAAGATGTTCCAGGACACTGTCAGAACCCACAGCTTACAACGAAGTACACGCATTCAGGAACGGTTATACTTTTATTGCAAAGCTATAGATGCAGTAACACAAGCACTGTTAAGAATGGCGGCAACCCATTGAGCATAATAGGATATAGGGCATTTGTATGCACCCCCCATGGCATGGGCCAATTAGCTACCCTCCCGCGTGCGGGACCAGCTAGGAAACCGTTAGGTGGCGAAAGCTGGGAAGCAGTAGTCTCTCGTGGTACACAGGAGACTTCCAGACAATACAACCTCCTCCTGCACATCTGTAGAGATAAGCATTTCAGCACAGGCAGAACAGCAGAGATAGGAGTGCAATAGCAATTACCAAGACACAGAATGAACTCCCCAACCCCCATGGCAGCATAGCTGACAGACACACCCCTTAGTGGCAGCCCCTAATCGAACGCCTGGCAGAAGACCTCCATTTTACAGGCCCTGTGGAACTGTGAGAGGTCCCACAGGGCCCTGATGTTCTCTGGGAGCTCATTCCACCTGTGTGGGGCCACCACCGAGAAAGCTCTGGTTCTGGTAGTATTTAGCCTGGCTTCTTTCAGACTGGGGAGGGTCAACCGGTGTTGCGACCCTGACCTCAGTGCTCTCTGGGGTGCCTCAGTGGAAGTCACCTGTATCCTCCTGGAAACCTAAAGTCTTACTGGCAAAGGCCAGTGCTGAAAGGCAGCCCCTAATGGACCAAACAGAAAGCCCCTTACCTTTGAAGGTATTGAAATAGTGAAGCATATGTTCCACCAGGAGGGGCCAAGTTAACTGGTACCCAACCTCTGACGTAAACTCCTTGAACTGCTGTACAGCACACTTGTACCTCGTGGTGCTGGGGGCTACTGCAGGGCCTATCACTCTGCAGGCCTCAGCCTTCTATGCAGCCATAGCTCTGGGGGGATTCTTGCCAGTTACTGGTCAGCGTCTGTGGCCAGCTGATGAAACCTCTCCATCTGCTTACAAAACAGAGTGTCACCCACCCCATTATCCACCCCGGGCACATGTCTGGCCAAAAATAAAATATTAGGCCAGAGGCAATGCAGAGTTAAGGCCCTCACCAACCTCATAACCAATGTTCCCTCTAAACTGCAAAGCCTTGTGAGCAAAAATGCTACTTTGTGAGCTACTGGCATTAAAGTTGTGAGCAGACGATTTGACTACCGCATAAAGTAGTTTGCTCTGGAGCCATCCTTCCTGAGCTAAGACAAAAATCTGTGAGCTGGAGGCTAAAAACCTGTGAGCTAGCTCACACTAACTCAGCTTAGAGGGAACACTGCTCATAACTCGTGGAGACCTAGATGAGAGGGAATTAATGATGTGAACTGCCATCAGGTTGTCACACCAAAAGTGGATTCTGTGGTTGGCCGAACCACCACAAGTATAGGGGAAAAACTGAGAAAGGTGAGGTCCTATTGAAACTAGCCACAATCCACTCCTCTGGCCATCCCTCTGCGAACCAATGTCCACAAAAGAAGACCCCAAATCCTAACGTCCCTGCAGTGTCAGAGGTGACCTGAAGCTTGGCTTCAAGCCTCAGGTCCTCCCTTCGAAATGATACTCTGTTAAAAGAAAGACTCTAACAAGTCATGCCAGACCAAGAGGTCGGCACACATGCTACTCATAATCTGCATCCTGTGCTGTGGAAGGTGTAGACCAGCTATGGCACCATAGAGCCTTCATAAAAAGACCCACCCGAGAGCCACAACCTTGTAAGCAAGGTTGAGGTGCCCCACTAGCTGCTGTATCTCAAGTAATGTTACCTTCTGCCTAGACAGGAAAGTAGTGAACCTAACATGTAAATCCTGCACTTTACTTTCAGGCAAGCAGGACAACTGCACCACTGTATCCAGCTCAATCCCCAGAAAGTTTAACTTCTGGACAGGACCTTTGATTTTTTCATGAGCCAGCAGAACTCTTAGATCAGCTACCAGCCCAAGAAAACTTTTAAAGAGCTCCACACATTGTTGTGAACCTACCAGGCTCACAAACAGGAAGTTGTCCAAATAGTAGAAGAAATCACTGCTTCTTAAGACTTCATCTCAGCATCTATTTCTGGAAACTGGCTAAAGTTGGACTCTCGTATACACAGGTCTGATCCTATATTTAATGCCTATTGCCATTTAATATTCATATTCCCCACATTTATTAATAAATCAATTATTCAGCAATTCTGCTAAAGAGAGTGGCAAGAGAGGACAAGGGGGTACTTTGCTAGTTTCATTTGGCATGTAAGGCTCCATCCCATATATTTGTATGGGGGTGTGGCAACCACCACCACCACTGACCTGTGCCCGTTAAGGCTTTGAATAATAGAATCATAGAATCACAGAGTTGGAAGGGGCCATACCGGCCATCTAGTCCAACTCCCTGCTCAATGCAGGATCAGCCTAGAGTATCCCTGACAAGGGAAGTGTTTGTCCAGCCGCTGATTAAAGACTGCCAGTGGGGGGGGAGCTCACCACCACCCTAGGCAGCTGATTCCACTGTTGCACAACTGTTTTACAGTAAAAACGTTTTTTCCCCTAATATCCATCCAGTATCTTCCCACCTTTAATTTAAGTCTATTATTGTGAGTCCTATCCTCTGCTGCCAACAGGAACAGCTCCCTACCCTCCTCTAAGTGACAACCCTTCAAATACTTAAAGAGAGCAGTCATATCCCCCCTCAACCTGTTCTTCTCCAGGCTAACATTCCCAAGTCCCTCGGCCTTGCCCTTAGGAAATAATGTATTGTCAGTAACTTGGGGAAAAAATCTGTAAAGGTGAGTTTGTTGATGTCTTCTCCCTTCTGTATCTTGAGCCCGAGAAGAAGGATAAGGAAGACTTAGACATAAGATAAGGAAAAATTGAAAAAGAGGAAGGCTGGTAGGACCTGGGTCAATTGGCTGCCTGGGTTCTTTATATATGCTGGCGTGATATCCTGTGCCTTGAACAGATTGCTCAAGATAAAATCAATAAGGAAAGGGCTGAAGGCAGGGTACTGGGTCCTTTTCCTTCTCCTGTTCTCAACCTGCGGGTTTCTTTCCTGGGGGTAGTGCCTAAGAAATAACTAGGGGAGCGGAATCATGAGTTGCCAGCAACACATGTGGGAAGGCTTCAAACTGCTCAAGGAATGGAACCAGTGGTCTTAAGAGGGAAGTTGCGGTTAAATCCAATGCTAAACAGCTGTGTTAGCTGGAAGACATGACTACTCCCTAATTCTATAATGGAAGGAGGGGTTTTTTTGTTGTTGTTGAGGCTGAAGTCACCTATGTGCTTCACCTGGAGATGTCAATATGCAGAGGTGGAAGAGGGGAAGGTGCCAGCATGATGGAGAAGAGAGCTTTCTATGGCATCTGGGAAGGAATATCCAGGTTTCCTTTACAGAGCATGGCTTTGCTGCTGGTGGTGGTCCTGCGTGTTTGCAGGGTCAGGGAGGCTAGCTTAGGCATTGGGTCTTCCATGGGTCCACATCTGGTAAGGCATGTTGCTTGTATGGGAACATGCCAGTGTTCCATCAGGGTGGTACAGTTTGATGGTCACCATTCAGTCCATTTCCCTGGCACACTATTTGCACAGTCCAGCTTTACAGTCATAGACCATAACCTTTATAGATGCTGTATAAGGTGGCAGCATGGCAACACTCTCCATACGAGGTCATCTTAACCTTGTGTACAGTGTTTGAATCTGGTTTCCCAGAGCAGCACACACTTCTAGTCTCTACTGGTGGCAAATTTGAAACTTGCAAGTTTCAAGCCTTGCAAATATAAGGACAGCACTTACAGCCATGTAATTCCTCATGAACAGAAATAACTGCTCACTCAAGTGGTGTACTTGTATGGTCAGTGTGACATTTGGTAAGTTATTTGGGAATATGTAGCAGCAGAAATCCCCATCCATACAGCTACCACTCAGTGGCCTTCTACAAGCAAGTTTCTCTGATGCCACGCTGCTCATTTGAACAAATTAGACATAAATTGTTCCCTGTATCGGGCACCGGACAACATAGAAATCATCTATTAAGCATAGTAATGGCAATTAGAAACCAGCCTACTCAGGACTTCAGCCAGAAGAGTGGAGGAGAGACACCCCAAGGGCCTTATCTATTTAGCAGTATTCTGGAGCCCTTCTCCAAATTTCTGTTTTTAGAAGATTGTCAAACACATTTATCCTCAGACAGAAGGGGGGGGGAACCATGCAGACAATATTTTAACTAATAGCTCAAAACAAAAATAGATTAAATAAAGCGGGTAAAAAAGTGAGCTCATGGAATCAAGTGACATGGCACACCTTCCTGTGAGACAAACTAACTCTCTCCTTACTTACTTAGGCTGATTTCCCACGAGCTGCTGCTCCGCGCTCGTTCCTTTCTTTGCCTCGATGGTGCATGTCAATTTCACACCATGTGCTGCGCGGTGGCATTTTGCTCCACAGCTTTTCCAGATTTCCCCTGCATCTACTCAATTCTCAAAAAACAGGATTGAGTAGACGCGGGGGAAATCGGGCAAAGCTGTGGAGCAAAATGCCGCAGCACAGCACATGGTGTGAAATTGACACGTACCATCGAGGCAAAGGGAGGAACAAGCGCGGAGCAGCAGCTTGTGGGAAATCAGCCTTAGTAAGAGGAGGTCAGGCTAGAGCCTGAGAAGAGCAAATGATCTGCATGTACAGCCATACTAAGAAGATTTTTTTAAATAAAATTTGATTGCATTTAAATAAGAAGTAAGCCAAAGAATATAATTTCAGTAGGTTACAGGAATAAAAGGGTAGATTTTAAAACATCGACATAGCATTTTACTCATTGACTAACACCACCTCTGTTCACTGGAATTTTCTCATGTAAGCACATGGTAATAGTTGTTGATCATCCAGAAACTTCTATGTTCTTAATCTGCTTATTCCAGGTTTATTGGTGAAGATCTGTCTTTACACTGGAGATTCCCTATATTTCACCAGCTTTTGAATCCTACTGATATATGCAAGTATTATACACATGGGATAGAGCAGGTAGAGACTGGCCCCACTGGTGGACCTCCTGATGGCACCTGGTATTTTTGGCCACTGTGTGACTGAGTGTTGGACTGGATGGGCCATTGGCCTGATCTAACATTGGCTTCTCTTATGTTCTTAAGTATGAATTGACAAATTATAGCTCTTCAGA
Source organism: Gekko japonicus (assembly GCF_001447785.1). Taxonomy (NCBI): domain Eukaryota; kingdom Metazoa; phylum Chordata; class Lepidosauria; order Squamata; family Gekkonidae; genus Gekko; species Gekko japonicus. The sequence goes on along the minus strand of NW_015165864.1, from coordinate 500,987 downwards.
TGTTATATAGACATGTGGACTATGATGATGATTATGCCAATACCTAGCTCTTTCAAATAAGAGGTTGCGAATAAAACCAATGAAGTAATTCGATATTTACATTTCTTTGGCAAAGCTGAAATAAATGGATTGGATCCAGTCCTTCCAAGAATGAGTGAGTTCACCACAGAGGTTTTTTATTGGCTTTCTCTATCCAGGAGTCTTCTGTATCCCCACAAAAGCCACTGAGGAGTCGGTAGCCTGCCTGAATAGTACACCATGCACCAGAGAATGCTGCAGCAAGACAGGGGAATCAGTTGCAGTTGCCCCCTCACTCTGGCACAAGCACAACAAGATGTATGAGTGCCATACTAGACATGACAGCGTCCATGGGTCTGACCCATGGGCATGGTGGGCTGAGGCAATCTTCAAGTGCTGAAATGGCTGTGCACATGCACCCCTCACCAGTGTTCCCTCTAAGCTGAGTTAGTGTGAGCTAGCTCATAGTTTTTTAGCCTCCGGATCACACATTTTTTCTCTTCGCTCAGGAAGGATGGCTCCATAGCGAAATAATTTATGCAGCAGCCAAATTGCCGTCTCATAACGTTAATGCCAGTAGCTCACAAAGTAGAATTTTGGCTCACAAGACAGCTATTTCAGCACTTGAAAAGGCACGATGGGAACAAAAGCATCTCTGCCTACTGCACTTGCTACATTTTCAAATTGCTTTCATATAGTGGTACTCACTGGTGAATCAGGAGCATTATGGCCTTTTAAGGTATATTCCTTCGGTCTAGGGGTCATTTCATAGAAAAATAGGTGCAGTAGCTTATTAGCATAACTCATTAGCATAACTTATTTGCATATGCCACACCCCCTGACATCACTGGAAGTGTGTCAGAAGGCAACACCCACCACTCAGGCTCCACTGGACTGTTTTGGATTGCTAGCTTTTTGGGGGGGGAACATGCAGATCTGTCCTCGCAGGGGAGGGAGAGCTTGTTCCTGAATAAAACTTGGTCTTAAAGGTGCCACTGGACTGTTTTGGACTTGGGACTGGGGGGCTGGGGGGAGGGAGCTCTGCAACTTACCTGGCTGCTTCTTGTTCTGACTGAGGGCTGCTGGGAGCAAGGGGTGGGGCTTGTTGCATGTGCCCAGCCCCTGGGCTCTTTACTGCCAGAACTCCGCTCCTGTGCACTCTTGCAGGAAATGATCCCTGCTTAGGTCTCTCAGTCCTACACTTGGTATAGTAATACAGGCCTTTAAGGGCTTTTTTTTTCATAGTCCTCTTTTTTTTAATACTTTATTTCATTTTCCAAGTTAAAACAAACAAATTAGATGCTTGTCACTTCATAACAGATGAGCATACAGCTATTTCTCTTTTCCTGCAACTCTCAGTACTTCGCTGTTCTCCTTTACTATTTTCTGACAATAAGTATACTACCTCTTCTTTCCATAACACTTGGGGGCTTGTGGGGGAGCTCTGCAACTTACCTGGCTGCTTCTTGCTCTGACTGAGGGCTGCTGGGAGCAAGGGTGGGGCTTGTTGCATGTGCCTACCCCCTGGGCTCTTTACTGCCAGAGTACGCTCCTGTACGCTCCTGCAGGAAATGATCCCTGCTTAGGTTTCTCAGTCCTACACTTGGTATAGTAATACAGGCCTGTAAGGGCTTTTTAAGGGTAGCAGACTAAAAAAGCATCCCTGTTTCAAATATGAGATGTGGTTTATCGTTCAGGACACAACCTTGTTGTTTGAGCTCTGGTATTAAAGCCAATTTGCACAGCTGAGTTACATAAAACGAAGTTATTTGCTTAAGACGATGTTGTTGCAGAGTGAAGATCACAGGCCAGCTGTGCAGTTGTGGCAGTTGACAAAAGGAGACAGCCTTTGTTCACATCTCACTTGCTTCTGTGTTACTTAAGCTTTCCTGTAATCTGAATAACTCCCCATCAGTATCACAGCAAGCTCCCTTCTGATGGGTTTTATCCCGAGTGAAATATTTATAAAGCCATTTAAACAAATGTATCTTCATGAAAACTGAAATGGTAAATGTTGCAACTGTCATGAAGACAAAAGAGATATTCAAGTTGTATGTAACCAGATGTTTCCTGTTGACTGCTAGAATGTGGCTGACAGCTCAGCAAAAGGAAAAGACATCCACTCCTTCAGATACCTCCCCAGCTGTCACTCTTCAGGGGAATACCGGTTGGCCCATGTGAGCTCTACAGATTTGGTTGTACAGCAAAATAGAAAGAAGAAAGTAGTACTTTCTTCTAACCCTCAGTATGGTCCCCATCCTTTAAAAATGATTCAGTGATATCTTATGCAGGGTGCAGTCCTCTTTACTGGACAGCACTGTCAACGTTCCAGGGCCGGGAGTAAGGCTGCCAGATCCAGGTTGGGAAACTTCTAGAGATTTAGGAATGGAGCCTGGCAAGGACAGGGACTTCAGGGGAGTACAATACCATAGAGCCCACCCTCCAAAACAGCCATTTTCTTCAAAGGAACTGATCTGTGTAGTCTGGAGTTGAGCTGCAATTCTAGGGAATTCCCAGGTCCCACCTGAAGTCTGGCAGCCTTAGTCTGGAGTGTCGCCAGCCCTGTTTTTAGCAGTTGCTGCAGCTCCATAGCCTGGAAACATGCAAGGAGTCCAGAAAGATGACTATGGGTGCGTTCAGACAAATAGCTAATCCCACCATTATGCAGCTCAAATTTGATCCTCATCTTTTTAATCCATCCTTGCACAACCAGACATCCCCTGGGGGAGTCGCCTTACCGCGTGCTGCTTCTGCTGTGGATTGTCTAGATGGCGTCCACTGAATGAGGCACGTACGAGGTGGCTTTTTTAAAAAAGCAAAAGTTTGCACATGCACATAGGCATGATATTACATCCTTGGTTATTCGTGCATGCACAGAATCAAGATTTTTTTAAAATGCGCCCGTTCAGGATGGCCAGACGTCAGATCATCCCGAACAGGTGCCATTTTTAATTGCGCGCTGGAACGATCAGACAGGGGAAAGTCTGCAAGTGGCCCGTCGGAACCAAAAACTCTAGATTTAAAGTAGTACCTTTTTAGTATGGCTCCTAAGTGTGGCAAAACAGGATTCTCACAGAAGAAGGACATTTCCCAGATGTTGATGTCTAGACATTACATTTAAATCCATGAGGCACCCGTGCCTCGCACGGATCTAAAGAGCCATCTATATGCCTAACTCTCTGATTTGGATTGATCCATTAACATCCCATCCATTTGCACTGGCTACTTGTGCCTCTTTATGGTCCATGTAATATACTTCAAGAAGATTAGGGGTGAATTCCCACAAGCGCTGCTCCGCACTCAGTCCTCCCTTTTGCCCCGATGGTACATGTCAATTTCACACAAGCTGCTGCGTGGCCGCATTTTGCCCCACAGCTTTGTGTGATTTTCCCCGCGTCTACTCAATCCTCAAAAAACAGGATTGAGTAGACGTTGAGTGTGATCCCGATCTTTTTAATCCATCCTCGCACGACCAGACATCCCCCGGGGGAATCACCTTACCGCGCACTGCTTCTGCTGTGGATTGTCTAGATGGCATTCCACTGAATGAGGCGCGCGCGGGGTGGCTTTTTAAAAAAAGCAAACATTTGCATATGCGCATAGGCATGATATTGCATCCTTGGTTATTCGTGCATCCACAGAATCAAGATTTTTTAAAAATGCGCCCGTTCGGGATGGTCTGATGTCAGACCATCCCAAACGGGCACCATTTTTAATTGCGCGCTGGAACGATCAGACAGGGGAAAGTCCGCAAGTGGCCCGTCTGAACCAAAAACTCTAGATTAAAAGTAGTACCTTTTTAGTATGGCTCCTAAGCGCAGCAAACCAGAATGCTCACAGAAGATGGACGTTTCCCAGATGTTGATGTCTAGACATTACATTTAAATCCATGAGGCACCAGTGCCTCACACGGATCTAAAGAGCCGTCTGAACGCACCCTATATGCCTAACTCTATATTTCTGATTTGGATTGATCCATTAACATCCCATCCATTTGCACTGGCTACTTGTGCCTCTTTATGGTCCATGTAATATACTTCAAGAAGATTAGGTTTTCACTGATATGAAGAGAACCACTAAACCATCTGATTCCATGGTCTCTGGTTAGGCAGACTGCTGTGAAACAATCAGGGTGCTCAACAGGAGAAGGGAATGTGTGCCTCTGCCCAGATGCTCTGAGATGCAACTGTGGATCCAGTGGGGACTGCATTCAGCACCATGCATGCACGCAGCTGCTCACCAAGCAAGAAGCCTTCATGACATCAACGGCTTCTGCTCAGCAGGGAACACCATGATGCTGTCTGTAATGTCTCATACCTGCACTGCTGAAGAGAAGGGTAAGAATTTTGTAGTATAGATGGGACTATAAAGATTTCCCCCCTTTTCTTTGATTATTCATATTTCTCTGGTTTTTATGGATTTATTCTCAATAAGATTTTATTGTAATGAAGGCCTGTTATACAGAAGGCCTCTCTTTCTAGGTCAGGGTATTTTCCCAGCTGAGGCTAGCAGACAAGACAATAGTATTTATTTTTGGGGGGGTACCAAAGTAGGTATAAGATTCATGGCTCTAATTGTTTAGGTTATAACTTCACAGTGTCTAGGTCAAAAAGGATTTTTAACTCAGTATCAGAGAAAAACACCTTTGCTTGGGTAAGAACAAGCCTTGGCCGATAAGACTCAGGTCAGGTCAAGTAAATACGTGACACTATTGTATAGACACACCTTTCATTACATTTGACCAATAAGGAGATTTTCATTTAAATGTTGTTTAATTTCTTGTAACCAATTATGCTTTCTGAATATTATTTTCATGATGATGGTATAATGATGTCATATTAGGTATGTAACTTCATGTATTTCCTGGTTGGGCTCAGAAAGCAGTCAATTTTGATGGGTCATTTGGCCTTATTCAGCACCATGCATGCACACAGCTGCTCACCAAGCAAGCAGCCTTCATGACATCAACAGCTTCTGCTCAGCTGGGAACACCATGATGCTGTCTGTAATTTCTCATACCTGCACTGCTGAAGAGAAGGGTAAGAATTTTGTAGTATAGATGGGACTATAAAGATTTCCCCCCTTTTCTTTGATTATTCATATTTCTCTGGTTTTTATGGATTTATTCTCAATAAGATTTTATTGTAATGAAGGCCTGTTATACAGAAGGCCTCTCTTTCTAGGTCAGGGTATTTTCCCAGCTGAGGCTAGCAGACAAGACAATAGCATATATATATATTTTTGGTACCGAAGTAGGTATAAGGTTCATGGTTCTACTTGTTTAGGTTACAACTTCACAGTATCTGGGTCAAAAAGGATTTTTAACTCAGTATCAGAGAAAAACACCTTTGCTTGGGTGAGAACAAGCCTTGGCCGATAAGACTCAGGCCAGGTCAAGTAACTACATGACGCTATTGTATAGACACAACTTTCATTACATTTGACCAATAAGGAGATTTTCATTTAAATGTTGTTTAATTTCCAATTATGCTTTCTGAGTATTATTTTCATGATGATGGTATAATGATGTCATATTAGGTATGTAACTTCACGTATTTCCTGGTTGGGCTCAAAAAGCAGTCAATTTTGATGGGTCATTTGGCCTGTTTTCTGTGCTGATTGCAATTAACACAAGATCTTTTTCCTCATTTTGACTTCAATCTCCTATTTTTGACTGGATATTAATTTGTATAACAATTTTTTTCATCCTTGATCATCCTACATGGGCAGCTGGTAGCTGCAAACTGTTTCACCAGCCCAGTGATTTAACATGTTCTAAACATAACAATGAATGTCTTGTAGGGACTATGGCAGGATCCACGTTACTTACTTCACCTCGTTGACTGATTTTTCTAGCTGCACAAGTACTTCTCCAGCTATAATAGCTGTTGTGAAATTAAGGTCCTTCTGCACTTGGATCTCATCCCTGGTTTTATCAGAGTTCAACTTGTGACACAATACCTTGCTTTTATCCCTGGTTATAACAGCATCTGTTTATCCTGGGACCAGTGTGGAGCAAAACTGGGGTAACCTCAATGCAACATAAAAACAAAATTTACCCCAAGATAATTACAGGGGTGAACTCGAGTGTAGTGTAGAATGTACAAAGATAATTACAGGGGTGAACTTGTATGTAGTGTAGAATGTAAGTTTGGGGACAGGGTTGAACCAGGATTTAAGGTCTAGTGTTGAAAGGAACTAAGCTGAACAAAACTAAGATAGCAAGAATGAGGCCCATGCACACTGGCAGTATGTGTGCATGCCTTCAAAAACCCCTCATCCTATTGAAATTTATTTCCATTTCATGAGATTCCTACAGCTGTTTCCATGAATAGGCCCCTCTTAATTTCAGTTGCTTTTCTTTAGGCAAACCTTCTTGGCTGGTGAATGTGTGAACACTCCTCTCCCAAAGCAATTTTCTGAAGTATATTGGAGTAATTTTAGGTTCATTTGAAACTAAAATGCCAGCAGATTCTGCACCCGCATGGTTTTCTGAATGCTCTTCAGTTTTCATTCAGGGGGGATAGGGATGGTCTCAACTCTAAATGGTGTCAATTAAAATGCAGCCTAGAAGAGAACAGCCACAAACAATATTCACCAAGGGAACACCATCTACAATTCACAGCTATGTTCAAAACTATATATTACATTCATTGAAATACAAAGAAGGGTTAGTGGTCACAACCCAATAGAGTATGTAAACATAGATCCCACAATTTGCTCATAACAATTAAACATAGTTTAAACAAGAAACTTATTCAAGACCAATAGTAGGCTCTTCTGTAATTCCATACATAAGTAGTGTCCATAGACCTCCAAACAGAAAGTAACTGTAACAGAAGACTCCCACTGTGGAAAGAATAACAGCCGAACACCTCTCCCAGGTATAAATCAAGCATTTCCATTGAAACGTTTGAGCTGTGCCTATGTTATTTTGGAAATTGGGTTCCTTCTTACCAGTCACTGGTAATTACAGAAGAGCCTACTGTTGGTCTTGAATACGTTTCTTGTTTAAACTATGTTTAATTGTTATGAGCAAATTGTTGGATCTATGTTTACATACTCTATTGGGTTGTGACCACTAACCCTTCTTTGTATTTCAATTAATATAATATATAGTGTTGAACATAGTTGTGAATTGTAGATGGTCTTCCCTTGGTGGATATTGTTTGTGACTATATTTATACACTAAGGGTCCCCTTTGTCTTTGGCATAGAAGAGAACAGCAGCACAACAACAACAAAAGGTAGAAAATGTAACATTAGTAATAGTTACATTAGTACACACATAAATGTATTGCAGTGTCAAGTCAAGTAATTTTGTTCATTAAATAGTTTTGTTCAGGTTGTTTAATGTGGTAATGACACATGTCATCATGGGAGGAGATATGGCTCAGTGGAAGAGCCTCTGCTTGCAGGCAGAAGGTCCCTGGTTCAATCCCCGGCATCTCCTCTTTAAAGGACCAGCCAGTAGGTGATGTTGAAAGTACCCTGGAGAGCTTGTGCCAGTCTTAGTAGACAATACTGACCTGGGTGGACCGATGATCTAATGCAATATAATGCAGCTCATGTGTGTCATCTCAACCCATAAGGTGGCTTTGTTACTTTATTTATTTATTCATCTCAAGCTTGCCTTTCTTTTGTTGGATTCTGTCTTCCCACCAAGGCTTTGTTTATTTGACCTTTTCTGCATGTAACAAAAAAGCTAAAATGTCTGCCCAGAAACCTTGGTTTAAATAAACACCTTTTGGCATCTTTGCTTTGCTCTGTCAGAATGATGCTTAATACACAGGTATTGTGTTAACATAGATTTAAACTGCAAAAGCACTGTGCATGTACTTCTTTTTACAATATGAGTCAATGCAGACTCTGAAAAGAGTAATGCTTTTCTAAGCATGTATTTATCCACTTCATTTATAGGCCACTGTTCTTACTGAGACTCAAAGCAGATAAGATTTTAAAAAGCAATTCAAGCAGACAGCATAGGACATCCAATAAACAATGCTAGGATCACAAAATTAGAAAACAATGCAAACAGAAAATTGACTAAGGCATGACATACCATACGGTCCATAAACAACATGGAAAGTGGATCACAAGGGTAAAAGACTGTGTCATAAAAACAAGGTGCTACATGCAACAAACAGTGCAATAAACCTCCATACTGTTTCCTTTCCTGGACTATTATATTATTTTGCAGTTCTCATGCCTTTATTTAAAAAAGGCCCTTCTGAACATTTCTGCTTTACATATTCTGTGGAATTATAGAAGTACTAGGAATAAGGCCCATTTTGGAAATAAATACAACAAGCTCTAGAAAGAGTCTGTGGGAGAGTGCCCCAGCCTTGGGCACTCAGCATCAATTTGCTGTGGCGACCTCAGCAGGGTATAGTGACACAGAGTCCACAATTTTCTCCAGAGGAACTGATCTCTACTACTAGAAGAGGAGTTTTAATTTTGAGTGATCTCCACCTCTCGCCAGGAGAATAGCAATAATGGTTCCCCAGATTGGCAACAATGGTTGCCCAGGAGGAAACAGCTGGTTTGGAGGGTGGAGCAAAAATCTGGGTCTATCAGACTCTGCTCTGAAGTGCTGACTGCTACGCCTAGTGTAGCCAACCTCCAAGTGGCTCCCGAAGATTGCCAGGTATCACAACTGAACTCCAGACAACAGATCTCCCCCCCCCAGGCCTCTATGGCATTCTGTTCAGCTGAGGCCTCTCCCCTCCCACACCCTCGCTTCCAAAGCCTCCAACATAAAATCTCCAGGAATCTCCCTACCTGGAGCTGGCAACCCTAGTCAGGACTGGCCCCAATGAGTTTTCTCCCAAATGACAAAATATGTGTGGAAAGGGCCTTTTACTGACAGAACCAAGCTTGGTTATCTAACAACAAGCGTTGGGGGGGAAAGTAGGATTGCCACCTCCCAGTAGGGAAATACCTGGAGATTTGGGGGTGGATCCTGTGGAGGGCAGTGTTGAGGGGGCGGAAGGACTTAGCAGGGTATAATACCATAGGGTCTACCCTCCAAAGCAGCAATTTTCTCCAGGGGAACTGATCTCTGCCGTCTGGTATCACCTGGTATCACAACTGAACTCCAGACAACAGATCTCTCCCTCCCCCCCCCCGAGAAAATCACTGAGTTTTGGCCTCTATTGCATTTTCTTCAGCTGAGACCTCTTCCCTTTCCAAACTCTGGCTTCCTTGGTGGGTTTTTTTCCGTTCTGGAAAGTGTTGCCTCAGCATACCTGGCTTGAAAGCTAAAGATGATGAGTTTTGTCCCCTGAGGGAATCAATCGTCATCTGGCAAGAAGAGCAAAGACAGTAGGTGTGTTCACCGGAGTGAAGCAACTGTCTTCTGAGGGAAATTTTGGCAGGCGCCACTTCTGTGGGCGGGACTCAGGCAACACAGTCAATGGATAGGGACAGCTTCTGAGTGACACATCATGGAGCCAATTGATTTAGGAGCATGTGGAATGTTCAGAAAGTGCCACCCCACTATTCAATTATATATAAGGAGAGATGGGAGCCTCCGTGACCTCCTCAGACAAGCCATTATACAAAGTGGGAACCACAACAGAGAATGCATATATCTTATCTGTTTTCAGGATGGCACACTCAAATGTTTTTGTCCAGCTGAACAAAGCTATCATGTGGTGCGGTCAGACGGCGTGCTGAGAATGAGTCAAACTGCTCCGGTTCTAACAGGATTATATTTGATCTGGATAATCACTATCACACTTATCCCACCTCACCGCAGCTGTGGCATTTTATTTATTAATTTACTTTATTTATATCGTGCCTTTCTCCCTAGTGGGGACCCAAAGTGGCCTACATCATTCTCCTCTCCTTCATTTTATCCTTACAACAACCCTGTGAGGTAGGTTAGGCTGAGGGTGTGTGACTGGTCCAAGGTCACCCAGCAAGTTTGAACCTGAGTTTCCCACTGTAATAACTGGAACTTTCTGACTTGGTTTGAAGAAGAAGAAGAAGAACAACAAGAGGAGGAGGAGGAAGAGGAGACTGGATTTATATTCCACCCTTCACTACCCAAAAGACTCTCAGAGCAGCTTACAAATTTCCCTTCCCCTCCCCACAACAGACACCCTGTGAGGTCGGTGGGGCTGAGAGAGCTCTGACAGAAACTGCTCTTTTTCAAGAACAGCTCTTATCAGAACTATGGCTTGCCCAAGGTCACCCAGCAGGTGCAAGTGGAGGTGTGGGGAGTCAAACACAGTTCTCCCAGATTAGAGTCTGTGCACTTAACTACTACGCCAAGGGCAGGCCCATGTTGCAAAGTTCCTTTGGTATGAAACAACATGGCCAAAGTAGCTGGGTCAAGGTAGGGAGACATCTAAATTAAGGCTAAAGGAAGATGGAAGAGCATTTTCTGCAGCAGTGTTAACTTGCTGATCCAGCAATAATGCTTGATCACATATAACCCTTAAACTCAAACTGTCAGCAAGTGTTAGCATTCTCCGATGATGTTCATAATGATGGACCCGATTCCAAATCTACATGTTCCAGACCAGTTAACCTATCATTGATACGATTCACAAATCGATACTAAATGGTGAAAGAGACTATTTTATAGAAAGCTTCAACCTTCATTTTCAAGTTTCCATTAAAAAAAGCAACAAGCCTTGACGGAAGGTATTTGAAGCTTTCTGTAGGTTTTTCCACCTTGATAATCTAGAGCCTTATAATCAATGTTACCTTTCATGAAAGTAAACTACTGCATGCCCATAAATCATTGTAGCAGCAAAATCCGTGCATTGATCAATGTGAGATTTCCTGGAGACCATTGCTCTCGATAGACTAGATGACAAGATTAATTCAAAGAGGTGACTTCTGGCAATATGGCCTCTCACTAAGGAGTCTCTTTGTTAGGCTCCGAGACCTTAACTCCCAAAGGGCATTTGATAAATGTTGGTGAGAGGAAAGGTTTACCTCAACCCTTGTTAGAGCCCATCAATAAGTGATTCATATCAGAGCTGGTCTTCTAGACTCTGGTTGTATTGGATTCCATCAAGAATGTGAGTTAATTGGTGGTTATGTGCTGTGCTCTGTTCTGGCAAGGAGGGTCTGTCAATATTCTGTTGTTTTTTTCTCTCTCCCCCACCTCTCTCTAATTTTCCTTTCTTTCCTTTCTTTCTGGATATTTCGGCATTTTACTTTATTTATCTCTCTCTATAAGGATTTATCTCTATTAATAAGGGCACTGTAAAAGAAATGACTGCAATCTGCTTTACTTTTGCTTTTACTGGGATTGCAAAAAACATTGTTCAGGTTAATTGGACAACCTTCCAATACTTTGAACTAATGAGAAGTCTATAATTGGAAGTCTTTTATAACTCAGGATTTATTATGTTACTCATCTATCTGTTTCTGAAGATTAATATCACTTTCCCAGTTGGCTAATGTTCATTTGTTTTTCAACCCTGGGAAAAATGAACCCGCTTTTTAAAAACTGAGACTGTGTTTTGAGATGTGCATTTTAAAATATTAGACCTGAACTGGATGTCTCATTGAGAGCCTTTGGGAGTTCACCAGAGAAATTTTATCTATCCGTGGGCACTGCCTTCTTTGTATTCTTCATATTGACAGTAGTGCAACCATATATTTATTCTTGCAGCTCCCATCTGATTGAAGTTTCCCCCCCTAATTTTGTATTGCTCCCGCTGCATTTGAATCCCTTGAACTTTCCTTTTATTTTGGAAGTAATATAGGATTTTCTGGGGGAGGAGATTTTTGGAAACTTTGGAAAACTTTCTCTCAGGCCATGACTATTTAGAACCTGGTAAATTTGGATCTTCAATTTATGTACTGGTTTTTGCTGCTGTTCAGTGGAATTTACAATTATTGTCTACTAGCATATGCTGGAATTTTGGATTGATGCCAAGTGAAGATTTGAATGCCAAGTGCTGAATAAGGTGATAAGAACTCAAGACAAGAACTCAAATTCTTTAATAATACTAAGATATAATTGAAGTAGTATAGTTTATTCTTTATGTGAAATAGTCTTGACAAGAGAGTAACTAGGAAATACTTTTTATTAACAGACTAACCTAACTTAGCACTTCATACCCTATTTAACATCATCCTCTTAATTTTTTTAATTGTAACTATCTCTAATGTTTCTGTAATCCCACTTTTAACACAAACTATAAATTAGTGTATCTGAAATTTAAATCTCCTAAAAACAATATTGTTGATTATCATGATATAAATCTATTTGACATTGAGTTTTATATTCTACATTTAAGCTATATTCTACAGGTTCAAGCTTAATCCTAGACATTTTATACTTGTGACAATAACTGAATGCAAAGTTTGTTGTAATAAGTTAATGAAAATTCCCTACAGAAAATATAGACATAAAATGATGTCGACACAGAAGAAAGAAAAGAAAAGAAAAAAAGAATGAGTAAGAACCTGATCCAAAAATGCCTGAATGATCGGAGAAATTTCAAGACAACTTGGCTAAACAGCTGTACTCAATTAAAGACACACTCTCAGATGCAGCAATCAGAGGATTGAATGGATCATAAAGTGACTCAGAAGAAGGAATTCAACGACAGATTAAACAGTTGAAGCAAGGTCAAGAAAATACTTTTCATTATATTAAAAAGGAACTTTCATCTCTGAGACAAGATATAACTACAGGACTGGTACAAATTCAAAAAAAAAAATCATGAAAATACTGAAAAGACTGTTCACACCCAGAAAAAAATTAAAAAGATAGAACACCACCAAGAATTTTACGATCATATATTGGAAAAAACTAACCAAAGGATCGAAACTTTGTAGGTTTAGAATAGAGGCTGTAATCTTAGGTTTCAATTTGTCCCAGAGGATTTAGGTAAAGCTAAACTTGAAAAAGACTTTCGTAAACTGTTACAAGATCATTACAGGATCAAAGAAGATTCCCTGGACATTGAACAAATATACAGAATCAAATTCAGATTTGCTATCAGGAATAAACTTCTGTGTGATATCTTGGTGAAGTTCACACACAATAACAAGAGATTCTATTTTGAACAAAGAACTTTCCCCCCCAAAATTAATGAAACAGAAATGCAATTGTTTCAAGACCTTCCCTCTTTTATTTTGAAAAAGAGGAGAGACTTTGACTTCCTAAGATAATCTTACAAAAGAAATAGATAAAGTACTATTGGAAGATATTGTCTTAAACTCTTCCACTAAATGCTCCAAAATTTTCCATCTGTTTTTTTTAAAGGCAGATATTGTCTGCTTACAAGAAACCCACATAAAGAAACAACATGAATATATTGTCAAAAATACAAAGATGGGGATGACTTACATCACCTCTGGGAATGAGAAGAGAAAAGATATAGCGATTTACATAACAAATCACAGAATCACCATTACAGAAGAACTGAAAGATGCATATGGGAGATATTTAAGTTGAAAATCCAGTTTCCTGATGGGAAGACTAGCACATTGGTATCCTTATATGCCCCAAATAATGCTAAAGAAAAGTTTTATGACTTTTCCCAAAAAATTTATTGGACTTTCAAGAAGGGGATATAATGGAGACATGAATGGAGTCATGGAAAAGGATGACTCTAAAAAGACAAAACTCCTCAAGAATGTTTAGTACACAGAATTGCTACAATTGATTGATGCTTGAAGAGGAATTAATCCTATAGAAATTATACTTTTTATTCTGACAGACATCAAACTTATTCTAGAATGGATATGTGCTGGATGTCTAAAACTCTAATTATTAATTATAAAAATGCTGAGATCCAACCAAAGCTCTGCATATCATAACCCATTATGAATATCATAGCAAGGAGGAAGATCTGGAAAAAAGAAGATGGAGATTAAATGATGGTCTCTTACTCTAAAAAGATATAATTGAGAAATGCAAAAAAAAAAAAAGACCTGGCAGAGTTTTTAAAATTAAAGATACATCAATGACATCAATCTAGGAGGCAAGCAAAGCTTTAATGAGAGGAAACCTTATTGCAATAGCTTCAAAAAAGGATAAAGATAAAATGAAAAGAATTATAAAAATAATAGAAACAATTCAAATATTGGAAGATCAACATATAGAAACATAAAAGAAAATGGTTTTGAAAGAAATTAAACAACCAAAAAAGCCAACTAAACTTGATTGAATTGAAAGAAATCCAGAAGAAAGAAATAAGGTTCACCAAACAAAAGTATTTTGAAAGGATCAATAACTAAAGTCAAAAAGCTAAATGAAAACTCCTACCAAGAGGAAGACATATATGAACAATTTATTTCCTTTTTGCAACTTTATAAGAAAGAAAACTTAATTGAATTAGGTAAATTGTGTATATAAAGGAGACTTCTATACCTAAATTTCTAAAAGATGAAGGGACATTCTGAATCATAAGAACATAAGAGAAGCCAATGTTGGATTAGGCCAATGGCCCATCCAGTCCAACACTCTGTCACACAGTGGCCAAAAATACCAGGTGTCATCAGGTTATCCAACAGTGGGGCCAGGACACTAGAAGCCCTACCACTGTTGCGACACCCAAGCACCAAGAATACAGAGCATCACTTGCTCCAGACTGAGAGTTCCTGTCTATACCTTGTAGCTAATAGCCACTGGTGGACCTCTGCTCCATATGTTTATCCAATTCCCTCTTAAAGCCACCCATGCTTGTAGCCGCCACCACCTCCTGTGGCAGTGAATTCATGTGTTAATCACTCTTTGAGTGAAGTACTTCCTTTTATCTGTTCTAACCCAACTGCTCAGCAATTTCACTGAGTGCCCACGAGTTCAAAACATTACAGTGGAAGCAATTTCACAAGCAATAAAAAGGTAAAAAAAGATAAAGTTCCAGGCCCAGATAGCTTATCTGCAATGTATTATAAATATCTGGAAGATGGAAATCTATTGCAATATAATCATATGGAAGCACAGAACCATATTCTTTAATTACTTAAAACATGGGACAAAAACAAATTTTTGACACAGTTTGAACGTATTTCTATAATTAAATATTTTATTTTACCTAAATTTCTTTGCTATTTTAGAGCATTACCTATTAGTATTCCTCCATCTTTGTTAAAGGAATGGCAGAGAAATTTAAACCACTTTGTTTGGCAATATAAGAAACTTAGGATAAATTTTCAAACCATGTGTAGACTCAAATCACAAGGAGGACTGGCGGTCCCTAACCTTCATCTGTATTATTCTGCTTCCAATCTCTCCAGCTTGGTTAAACAATACCACAATCATTATGAAGCAGATTAGAAAATTATTGAGAACACCTATCTCTACACGAGCTCTTTCCAAGAAGCGCTGTGGACTCCTCCGGCTTACAGACAATTTAAGAACACGGATCACCCTTTCTTGAAATCAATTTTTTAAAACTTGGGATGGCTATAGAAAACATTTAGTACCTCATGGGTCTCCAGTTATTAGTTTTTTAGGACAACTCTGGTTTAAGCCTGGACACAACTCAGAATCTTAAAATTTGTAAATCTACAAATCTCACCAGATTTATAGACATAACTAAACACAGCAAAATCTTCGAGAAAGCAGCATTAGAAAGAGTTGCAAGGATTTATTTCCCGTGGTTTGAATATTTACAGATATCTCACCTTTTTTCATGTGCTGCAAGATAAAATAAATTTTGATAGACCTTTAAATTATTTCAAAAAACTTTTGACTACTAAAACTTTTTGTTTAAAAAAGGTCTCATTTCTGTTATTTATAAATCGCTTTTAGCAGCACCTCAATTTACCCTGATGGGGTCTCAAAAAGCATGGCATAAAGATTTGAGAAGGACTTTTTCTGAAAAGCAATGGCTGCAAATTTGGAACTCCCCCTCTCATACATCACATTCAGTCTCAATACAAACTCAATCAGTTAAATTTTTGCTTATATGGTATATCACACCAGTCAAACGTTCCTACATAATACCCTCACATTCTCCTTTATGCTGGAAACAGTGTGGTGAACAAGGTTCCTTTTTTCACAATTGGTGGATTTGTCCTAGAATTGACAATTTTTGGAACGAAATATTAAAGGAAATTAAAAAGATCACAGACTATACACTTTTTAAAGATCCAGCTTTCATACTCTTGAATTTATGGCCTAAAATGCAGATTCCTGCCATGAGAATTAATCTCAGTTTTATTTATAGCTGCAAAATATTGTATAGCTTCCTGCTGGAAGAGCAGAACCCCTCCAACAATGGATCAATGGTATGGTAAAGTAAGTTTTTTAAAAAAATCTCCAATAAAATATCCGACTGGGTAGCCAAACAAGAGTCTGCCACTGTATCAGGTAGTTCAATGGTGAAATGGATTCCATTAATAGAAGCCCAGGAAGGTTCTTCATTGGAAATTATATGTTTGCAAAGGGTTAGTTTGCCTTCAGTAAATATGTTTTATTAGACTTCAAGGGGATAAGTATAATTCAGGCTTAGATTTAACCTCTGCATGATATATTTTCTAGGGGTAGACAATTGCGTATTGTGAATCAACAATAGATGTTAAGTATATTCCTGCTTGTTTGTATTTGTTACAAAAAAACCTTGAATTGTATTTTGGGTTTTTTTGAATTTGAAATTGAATAAAATGTTTTTTTTTAAAATGTTTGGAGGATGAACTACTTTTGCTGCTTCAAAAAGTGATGAATCAAGTGAAAAGAAAACAGCATCACAATTGTGGCTGGAGGCACATATAACTTTGATTCCTAAGGAAGGGAATGGTGCAATGCTGCCACAATCGTATAGAGCTACATCATTTTTAAATATGAATTACAAACTTTTGCTTCAGTAATGGCAAACAACTTAAGAAATGTGTAACAAAAATAATCCACCAAGACCAAACAGGTTTCATCCCTAAGCGGTACATGAAAGACAACACTCTGGAAATCAAACCGTGAAAAGAAAAGAGACCACCGGATCTGCCATTGGTTGAGGCGACGGGTTGTCTGGAGGTGCTCCAGGTTACAATGATCCATGAGCACTTGGACTGGGTGGCAGGCCCCTTCGGAGTGGTGCCTCCAAACCTCAAAGGCAGTCTTGATGGCAAGCAGCTCCCTCTCCCAGATGGTGTAGTTTCTCTTGGCCACTGTCAGCTGGTGCGAGTAGTAACAGCAAGGCTGAAGTGGCCAAGACGGGTCATTGCATTGGGACAGCACCACTCTAAGAGCCACGCTGGAGGCGTCGGCCTCCACGGTGAAGGGGAGTTGGGGATCTGGGTGACACAGGAGCAGCCCTGTAGCAAAATGGGTCTTCAGAGCCAAGAAGGCTTGGTGGGCCTCCTGAGGAGCAGAGGAAGGGCTCTTTGGGTCAGAGGAGCCAGGTCAGGTGAGTGGTCAAGGCTGCATATGCAGGAATGAATTGTCTGTAATAGTTGGAAAAACCAAGGAGCCACTGCAGGTCTTTGCGGTTCCAAGGAGTCTGCCAGGTCAGGACCACTTCCACTTTCCTTGGGTCCATGAGGATCCCTGGAGGTGACATGATGTGGCCGAGGAACTTGATGGAGTGCAAGTCAAAGTCACACTTTCCCAGCTTGGCGTAGAGACCATGGGCTTGTAAATGGTGCAGGATTTGAGGTTGCAGGAATAAATTAAGATGTCATCTAAATAAATTATTACAAAATGGTTGAACAAGTTCTGGAAGATGTCATTCATTAGCTGCTGGAAGACAGGGGACATTGGTAAATACAAATGGCATCACCAGGTACTCGTAGTGGCCATAACGAGTTCCAAAGGCTGTTTTCTACTCGTCTCCCAGTCGTATGCACATTGAGTTGTAAGCACCATGGAAATCCAGCTTGGTGTAGATTTGGGCCCCCTTTAGGCAGTCCAAGAGTTCAGGGATCAGCAGCAGGGGGTTCCAGTATTGGATGGTGATCTTGTTGAGGGCCCGGTAATCATTGCAAAGACTTTTCTTTTTCACAAAGAGGACTGGGGTTGACAGCAGGGACGTGGAGGTTCAGATGAATCCCCATTTTAAGTTTTGTCCAGAAACTCCTGTAAGGCTGCTAGTTCCGGTTCTGACATAGGGTTCAGACACCCTACGGGTAGAGGTGCCCCAGGTACCAAGTCGATGGTACAATTGTATGGCCATTAGTTGCTGTAGATTTTCCGGGTTGTGTGGCTGTGGTCTTGGCATTGTAGAACCTGATGTTTTGCCAGTAACTGTGACTGACATCCTCAGAGGTATTACACAGACAGATGGAGTACTCTCTGTGTCAAGGTGAGAAGAAAATGGTAGGCAGGTAATTTATATCTACTCCAGAAGGTGGGGTAGGGCTGAGTCATTATCTTGTAGGAGTTCCCCAGGCTATGGACATGCTAACGGAGGAGCTTTCCTGAGGAGGTTCTTTTGTATATGGATTGTTTCCTAAGGTGGTTTCCTATTTCCTAAGGAGGTTCTTTTGTATGTGCATTGGCTGTTGAAATTCTAATCTTATCTGTAGTGCTATTGTCAGATGTAGAGCCTTTTGTGTTTTTCAGGACAGGAAACCATGCCCTATTTATTTTTAAACTCTCTTCTTTCCTGTTGAAATTGTGTTTATGTTTATGAATTTCAATGGCTTCCCTGTGTAATCTGACATGGTAATTGGAAGTGTTGTCCAGCCTTTCAGTGTCTTGGAACAAAATACTGTGTCCTGTTTGAGTTAGGCTGTATTCAGCCACTGGTGATTTTTCAGGTTGGCCAAGTCTGCAGTGTCTTTCATATTCTTTTATTCTTGTCTGAATGCTACGCTGTGGGGTCCCAATGTAAACTTGTCCACAACTGCATGGTATGAGGTATACTCTTGCAGAAGCGAGGGGGTCTCTTCTGTCTTTTGCCGATCATAGCATCTGTTGTATTTTTCTGGTGGGTCTGAATACTGTTTGTAGGCTGTGTTTTTTCATGAGTTTTCCCATCTGATCAGTAATTCCTTTGATATATGGCAAACACACTTTTCCTGTGGGAGGCTGTTTTTCCTCATTTATTGGTTTTACCTTTGGTTTAATCGCTCTTCTGATTTTGTTCTTGAAGTAGCCATTTGCTTGAAATGCATGATTTAGATGATTTAGTTCATCATTGAGAAATTGTATGGTTGATGGAGGGGAAGCTGGTCAGCCCCCTTTTCTTCAAAGACATTGTTGAAGCCAGCATATTTTTGAGGAAGCTGAGGACTGCTGGCTGGGGCAGCAGCTGCCAGGATAGAAAGCGGAGTGAGGTGAGGCCACGGGTCCTGGAAATGCAGCTCTTGTTGAGCCCAGTCCAAAATGGGGTTGTGCATCATTAGCCAGGACAAACCCAAGATTAATAGGAAGCAAGGCATACGGGCAACATCGAACTGCAGTTGCTCTTGGTGCTGCTGTATGTGGAGGGTGATGGGCAGGTTTTTTGAGTCATGGGACCATAGCAGAGGAGGCGCTCGTCAATGGCCTCTACCAGGGTTGGGATTTATTTGGTCTGCACAGGGATCTTGTGCTGATTTACATAGGTGGCATCGATGAAGCATCGAGCTGCCCCAGAATCAAGCATGGCATAAATGAGCAGCCAACACCCGTCGGGCAAATGAAGCTTGACAGGTACCAGGAATGGGACCCTGTCATTAGCATAGAGTTCAGAGGACCCAGCTAGTTGCCCCAAACTAGGGGGTCCACTCAGGCTTGGGGCTGGTCTTTTGCTGGCGGTGGCAGTGGCAACGGCAACCCTGGCCGGGTACGTTTGGCAGGATATCTGACAGAGAAATTCCCCACCCCGCCACAGTACAGGTAGAGGTTCTGCACTCTGCTCCTTGCCTTTTCTTTGGGGGTCAGTCATGGTTATGTAGCTCCCAACTGCATGGGCTCGCCCTTGTCTCCACCAGTGCTTGGGGTTGTGGGGAGTGTTCAAAGAATCAGATGGTGTGGAGCCTGTGATAGACAGCTGCTGCTCCATGCTTGACGGTGACTCTCAAGGCAGCCATCGATGTGGAGACACAAGGTGATTAGACCCTGCAGTGTGGGGGGGGGGGGGGTTGAGCAAGTCCATCTAGAACATCATTGGCCAATCCCTCCATATACTGGTCCACTAAGGCTGCCTCGTTCCATCCCAGGTCTTGAGCCAGGAGTTTGAACTCCGTGGAATAATGAGCAACAGAGTTCTTGCCTTGCTTCAGGGTCCAGACTTTACGGTTGGCTGTGGCTGCCTGCTGTGGGTTAGTGAAGGCAGTGGAGACGTGGTCGAGAAACCCCTGGAAATTGGCCAGCAGGGGCGATGGAGCCACAAGTAAGGGGGTAGCCCATTTAGCTGCCTGCCCCTTTAAGAGGCTGATAACAAAACACATCTTGGTTCTGTCGTTGGGATAATCCCAGACACACAGTAATATGTAGAGTTTACACTGCACTAGGAAAGCAGGAAACACCTCCACAGTACCGTCAAATTTCTCAGGGGGAGTTATCAGGCATTTTGTCAGTGTGACAGTGGTGGCAGCAGCGGCTTGCTGCTGCAGTTGCTGTTGTTGTTGCAGGTGAGCAACCGTTTGTGTGAGATGCTGCACCTGGTTGAGCAGGTCTGCCAGCTACGCAGAGCCTCCACTCGCCCCCTCTTCCAGTCCGGGGTCTAAGCCAAAAGGGCCAGAGCAGAGCCAATAACAAAAGTCCAAAGTACAAATCAGGAGCGGGGTTGTTCAGAGCCGGGCCAGAAAGCCAAGAGATCCGAGCAGGAGCAAAGTCCAAAAACCAAAGGTGAGAGTGTCATGAGGTTGACTAGTTGCTTCCACGACAAAGCCAGCCTAGAGAATGAAGCTAAATAACCCTCTGCTGCTTTTTCCAATTAGCGAATGGCACGAGCAGCCAGGCATCTGTCAAAACTCAGGGCTGAATGGCCGTCTGTTCCACAAGTGAGCTTCATGCCACCGGGTCACCAAGTCCTGGCGGAGTCAGTCCCTTAGGTGAGCAACCCACGGAGGCAAGTGGGGGGGGGCTTTCTATGTGTAGCTGCTCATCAGCTGGTGCCGAGCCAGGTGCTGATGCAGGTGGCAAACTGTCAATCTCTGAAGCTTCAGAGGGGCCAGCTGTGGGTTCTGCCGAAGCCATCAGCTCCCCCTCGCCATTGCCCATGACTTGGCCATACTGTTCACAGAATTCACCTGTATTTCATCAGTGTGACATTAAAAATATCATAGCATAGAATCTTATAAACAGGGTTTGTTTGTCTGTGATTTCAGCTTAACTTATTCAATGGGAGACCTCCACTTTGCAGGAGTAATTTGACAATTTGTCATATATGATGATCAGTGCTATTATTTTGAGTTTTTTTTATCTGCCTGCGTTCAAGTTTATTACATAGCAGTTTCTAAAAAACCTTCTGGGCTTCCATTCCAGGCAGCTCACCTGTATTTTTTCCCTCTTGGCCATTATGAACTATAGTTAAATTTTGAGAAGGTTCTCTTGAGGACCAGAAGAACATGTAAAGTTCATTCTCTCCCCACGGGGCCAATTCCACGATCCTCAGAAGGATGTTGTCAGGTAGGCAACCCAGTCATTTTGATTCCCTAATCATCCTTGTTCCTCCTTCATAGGTCTTCGGGGGAAAATAATTCTCAATGAGTGATAGATTTCCTTTCATGGAGCTTTACTTCAGAGCTTAAAAGTTCCTTTCAGAAAGCCAGTTAATTATAAATCACATGCAATTTCTGGCAAAAAATTAGGACACTAGGATTCTTTCTCTAATGAACAATGACTTTAGTTTTTAATCATCAAGCTAACAGTTATGGTTGTGCTTATAAGGAAAAGTAAACATCATTTAATGATCAAGTCAAAATGCATCTTTAGTTGAGATGTGTTTTTGTTTATCAGATCACACTCGGAATGTTTGAGCACATTTTATTTTTTTCTTTTCTTTTTGTCTACCAGAATCATGCCAGCCATCTTTTCTTTTCCCCTTGTAGTGTGGCTATGGTACTCATTTTTAAAAACAACAACAACAACCCAGCAGCACAAAGTATTGAATAGCAACGTGGTTCATGGTATCATGACATCAGCTGTATAGCACAGAAATTTCTATAACTGAATGGAATTTACATTACATTGAACATGCTGACTGAGGAAGAATGACCTGTCAAACTCCTAGGACAATCACAACAAATTGGGTTTTTTTTTAGTTTTTTATTCAAATCCTAGACCCTAACTGGTCAACTATTGGGGGGGGGGATTGCCAAAGGCCTGGGAGGTTTGCTACAACAAGAAAATCTTTTTCAGATACGTTAGGGGCAAACACAAGATAAAAGAGGTGATGGGCCTGTATAGATTCTGCCCCCCAGGCCAATCCAGGGATGGAGGGGAAGATCTCTACACTGGCACAATACATTACTCAATCACCCAGAGATGTAAGCTCTCTGAATCTAAAACAATAGCCACCAGGGATCTCTAAACTTAATCCCTCACCAACCTGAGATTAGAGATCCCCAGAATCTCAGTTGGCACATGGGACTTAAAACATTAGCAACTCAATCTAGAGCTGTACAGTTAATCTTACCAAGGTAGCGCAATTGGTCAGTGGTTTAGGCTGCAAGGTTTAGCTTGGAATTCAGTTACACATCAAAACAGACACTATTTATAAACAAGAATAAGGTTTATTCAGTAGAGAACTTAGCACAGACTAGAAGGATTCAAGATAACAAAAACTTATGGCTCTTGGCCCTCACTAAACATTAAAGAGCTATGCAGATAGTTACCAGGATGATTCATAGTCAAGCAGTCCAAGTATAAAGTCCAATTAGGTCCCATCTTTGTGCAAGCATCCAGCCATGTGCTCAGCTCCAAAGCAGTTCTTTGTCTCTGCTAGAGGCCACATGTCAGCACAGCATCCCAGGTGAACAGACACAGAGCAACAGAGAGCATAGCAGGAGGAAGAGAGAGAGTTCTCTCCATAGGGTTTTACCAGATATAGGGCAATCCCAGCCTCCAAATTAGCCCTGGCCAGGGGCCAACTGGAGTAGACATGGGAGTGTCCAATGTTGGGTTGCTATGGGTACAACTTCTGAATGGTCAGTACTCTTGAAGGCCACACCTGCAGTTATGTGATCCCCCAAACCCCAACTCCCATAGCGTACGTGCAGTTTCTGACATTCTGGCCTAGCTTCCAGCATGAAGGTGTGAAGGAATGTTTTTATGGCATGGCAATAGAGGCCATCTGGACCTCTCTATTTGGCTTCAACAGGAAATCAACACAGCAGGGTATCAGCGAGACACATTCCAGGGGGGAGGCAGGGGTTTATAGGGATCAATATTTCTATACAGGGCCCACTGTTGGGTGAAAATGGAGAAACTTTGACAGAGGACAAGGAGATAGCAGAAAGGCTCAATGCCTATTTTGCCTCAGTTTTTCCCCTGAAGAAAAGAACAGGCTCATCTCGAGATGGTAGCAGGCAAGGCACGGCATCCCGAGTGCTGGTTGACATGGACAGAGAGGTAGATGAGATGTACCTGGCTGCCCTGAATGAGTACAAATCCCATGGGCCAGATGGTATGCACCCAAGAGTGCTCAAAGAACTTTCTAGAGAGCTTGCAGAGCCTTTGTCCATCATCTTCCAGACCTCTTGGAGAATGGGAGACATACCACAAGACTGGAGGAGGGCAGATGTTATCCTGATTTTCAAAAAAGGGAGGAAGAATGACCAGGATACTACTGGCCAGTCAGTCTAACCTCTATCCCAGGGAATATACTGGAGCAGATTTTAAAGGGATCAATCTGCGAGCATCTAAAGGACAACTTGGTGATCTGGAGAAGTCAGCATGGATTTGTCCCCACCAGGTCCTGCCATACCAACCTGATTTCCTTCTTTGATTGACTGACGATCTTACTGGTTCAAGAGAATGCTGTTGATGTTGTTTACCTGGATTTCAGTGAAGCTTTTGACAGGATTGCCCATGATATTTTGATGGGTAAACTAGAGGACTATGGACTGAACTGTAGGAGAGATAGGTGGACAGGGAACTGGTTGGAGAACCGCACTCAGAGAGTAGTTGTCAATGGCATTTCATCTGAATGGAGGGAAGCATCAAGTGGGGTGCCACAGGGCTCAGTTTTGAGCCTGGTACTTTTCAATATTTTTGTAAATTATCGGGATGAGGGTGTGGAGGGGCTACTCATTAAATTTGCAGATGACACTAAATTGGGAGGAGCAGCAAACACACCAGAAGATAGAGACAGGATTCGACAAGTTCTGAACACACTGGAAAAGTGTGCAGATGTGAACAAGATGCAATTTAACAAAAATAAGTGCTGAGTTCTACATCTGGGTAACAAAAATGAGGAACATGCATACTGGTGGATGGGGGATACACCTCTGGGTAGCAATGTGCGTGAACAAGATCTTGGGGTACTGGTGGGTCATAAGTTAAATATGAGCAGCCAGTGCAATGTGATGACAAAAAAGGCTTATGCGATCTTGGGGTGATCAAGTGGGGTGCCACAGGGCTCAGTTTTGAGCCTGGTACTTTTCAATATTTTTGTAAATTATCGGGATGAGGGTGTGGAGGGGCTACTCATTAAATTTGCAGATGACACTAAATTGGGAGGAGCAGCAAACACACCAGAAGATAGAGACAGGATTCGACAAGTTCTGAACACACTGGAAAAGTGTGCAGATGTGAACAAGATGCAATTTAACAAAAATAAGTGCTGAGTTCTACATCTGGGTAACAAAAATGAGGAACATGCATACTGGTGGATGGGGGATACACCTCTGGGTAGCAATGTGCGTGAACAAGATCTTGGGGTACTGGTGGGTCATAAGTTAAATATGAGCAGCCAGTGCAATGTGATGACAAAAAAGGCTTATGCGATCTTGGGGTGTATCAACATAGACATAACATCCAAATTGCAAGGTGTCATAGTACCGCTGTACACTGCATTGGTCAGGCCACACCTGGAGTATTCTGTGCGCAGTTTTGGAGGCCTCACTTCAAAAAGGATGTGGACAGAATGGAGAAGGTGCAGAGGAGAGTGACAAGGATGATTGCAGGCCTGGAGACCAAGCCCTATGAGGAAAGACTGAGGAACTTGAGAATGTTTAGTCTGGAGAAGAGGTGGTTGAGGGGGGACATGATTGCTGTCTTTAAGTATTTGAAGGGCTGTCACTTAAAAGAGGGCAGGGAGCTGTTGTTGGCAACAGAGGATAGTACTTGCAATAATGGGTTTAAATTAAGGGTGGGAAGGTACCAGCTGGCTATTAGGAAAAAACTTTTTACAAAAGAATTGTGCAACAGTGGAATCAGCTGCCTAGGGAGGTGGTGGCAGTCTTTAAGCAGCAGCTGGACAAACACTTGTCAGGGATGGTCTAGGCTGCTCCTGCATTGAGCAGGGGGTTGGACTAGTTTGGCTGTATGGCCCCTTCCAACTCTGTGATTCTATGATTTAAAACTTTAAGGTTTCAGTCAATTGTGCGTTTCCTGTCTTGGGATCAAGGGAACTATGCAATATGTCATTTTTCTAAGTAGTTTGGGGAACTTCCCAACAAGTTTGAGGCTTTCATATTTTTAGAGAAAAGGGTAAGATATACATGATCTAACAAATAAAAGTTATTACCAATACTCAGGGCTGGTTCATACATTCATTCATAGCATTGTCAATATGGTTTCAGTGGTTTAAGTTAAAGGAAGGTGCCAACCCTACCCTCAGGTTCTTGGGCTGAGCCAACAGGCAAAATATTGTATTGTGACAGGGGGGTGCTTTTTGTTTTTAATGTGTTTAATTTGTTTTATCTGTGAAGATAACTGTGCATGCACTGAGAGGCATCTACTTTAAAAGGCTGTAAAAATGAACCCATTGGTCCACTTCACTTGAAACTGGTGTGTGTGTGTCTGTAGATTAGAGGGAGGATTATGTTCTTTGCAAAACTGGTGCCATAATGTTTAAAAACAGCTTCCCAGACCCCACTGAAAGCAATGGTCCCAAATCACCAGAACACCCTCCCAAAAATGGATTTGAATCCTGAATGAGCAATGCTCTACATGAACATTAGCAAGTACGGGGAAAAAATCCCAAACCCATACCGTGGATACAGAAGTATAATTAATTTTTTCATGATGCACACCCATAGTATCCAGGCTGAAGGTACAGCTCAGGCACCAATATTATTGCTCACATTGATTGGACGGGAAGGAGGACTGATACTGAGAATATAGGAAGGTATTGTTTCTTAGCACAGGTTAGGTAGCTGCACTTGTGAGCTAATGCAGGGACTTCAGAGTTCCATGGAGCCTTAAAAGCTAGCCTACAGGGAGACTGCATGCTTGTGTCTAATGACCAGTTATGAAATCAGAGATCACTAACACCAACATCAAATGTTTGAAATTAATCTCAACCAGTTACAGAGTAGAACTGGCAGAGTTTAGGTCCCTGCCCTAAAGTGGCATGCAGAGTGTTTTGGCCCCCGCCTCTGGAGAATGGCATGGAGAGGGCCTTAGATCACCTGCTTTACATTCCTAGGGTAGTGTGATTAATAAGTAGGCCCAATCAAATAAGGGTTTGATGAAGCCCTAACCAAAGTTGTGAAAGGAATTGTGTGGTTACCTGTGGCTAGAGCACAAGGAAATTGGTAAACACCCTAAGACATCTAGGGATATTTCTTAATCTTAACACCCATAACTGAAATGGAATCAAAGGTTAGGAATCAGATCAGGCATCAGATGGACTCTAATGCTGACTGACCAAAGGAAGGGAGAGTGATGGGGCTCAGTAACTCTCAGCACACATTTGATGTCCAGAAAAGGAAAATAATATACACAGATACTGTTGTGCTGAAGGCTGAATCAAGATGGGTCTGCTCAAATGCAGGTAGTTACCAGACTGTTGAAAGATAGGACAAGCCACACTAGACTGAAGGTAAATAATTTTTTTTAGATCAGCTATCAATAAAACCGTAATTTACCCCGGACTACACAGCTGACTAACAGTGCAACCCTAAGCACAGATTTCCCCTTCTAAGCCCATTGACTTCAAGGCTGTAACTCTGTTTAGGATTGCACTGTGAGTCTTGTAACAGGAGGACATTCACTCAGCCTCAACACTGGGTAGCTATGAAGAAAGCACAAGTTTGCCTACATGTGAGGGGCCATGGCTTAGTGGTAGAGCATCCCCAGCTTCTTCATTTCAAAGGATGAGATAGTAGGTGATGTGAAAAACCTCTACCAGAGGTCCTGTAGAGCTGCTGCCAGTCTGAGTAGACAATACTGACTTTGATGGAGCAATGGTCCGATTCAGTATAAGGCAACTTCTTGTGTCTGTGTGAGCAATGCCAACATGTCTGGGAAGAAACTAAAGAAGTGCTGGTATTCCTCTCAAGGCTTTATCACTTCAGACCAGTATTGTAAAAATCTCCAGTTGCATTGTGCCCACTGGCTTATTCATTGTAGAGAGTTGAGGTAGTAGGTGATGTGGAGACCCTAGAGAGCTGCTGCCAATCTGGGTAGACAATACTGATCTTGATGGACCAATGGTCTGATTCAGTGTAAGTCAGCTTCATGCATTCATGTAGGATCTCCCTCTTCAACCTACCTACTAGCTCAGTGTTACTTCTGCTCCGTTGCTTTTTTCCTCCCATCCCGCATAACACATATTTCTCTCATATACACTTACTTACATAAGATATACTCTTTCCTAAAGGGTAATATAAACAGCCTGCAGGCTTACAACCTAACTCTTTGTAACTCTGGTACATATGTCTGTTTATTCACTCATCTTGTCCTTGGTGATATTCTGCACACATATCCCTGTAGAATTGTTTCAGAATGATTAAACTGTATCTCCAGTGCTATACTCTGACTTTTACCTTCTTTCTGCTCTGCTAAATTATCAGTAACCATAGTCAGCAAGTCGCTTCAGGACAAGATCATCCAAGCGTTTGGGCATGGGAATATCATGAATCAAAAGGAAAACCTGGAGTAGTCATCAAAAGTTTATGCTGGCCTTCAATTTTACGTTGCAAAGTGGCTTATTAAAATGTTACTGGTCCACATATTTAGAGTCAAGAATTATTCACCGAGGCATAGCGGCTGATGACCTTGGAGCTTATAACTTCTGATATCTGTTCTGTAGCTTCAGATGCTTGTTTGAAATTTTTGAATACAGTTTGTGAAGGGCACATTTATAATGAAGTGATTTAAGGGCTCCAATGTGCCTTCTATTGACCACACAAAAAATTTCATGCTGGGAATTTGCTGGAATAGAAGGGATTTGCCAAGGGCCAATGACAATGGCTTCTGCTGCTATAAAGATTTCAGGAAGCTTGGTATTTTGGTGGAAGTTCATCAAATGATCTGGAAGAAGCATGACCCTCATGGATTGGGACCATGACTTCGTTCAAAATTTAGCAAGTGCAAGAGCAGTCACTAGCATCAGAAACTATGTGAGGGAATTGTAGTACAGTCAGTTCTTTCTGGAAAACTACAACCCATGATGAAACGGGAAAGTTGCAGATTTTGGCTGAAAGCCAGCTTGAACAGATTTGCAACCCCTTGATCAGAGCAGGGTAGAAAGAAGGGTTTCACAGCCCAGAAGATTTTTAAAAGGCTTGGACTGTGCAATCCATGCATGAGAGATAAAGTGCCAGAATCCAACAGCAGAGATGGAAGAGCTGACAGCGCCTGATTTTACCATCATTCACCAAATCTGGCAGCAATACACATCTTGGCACTATGCCAGGTGTTGGAGAAGTACTAACTTGACTCAGCATCCAACTGAACAGCCTAATTTTTATTTGCTCTGATGGAATATGAAAAATGCACAGTAGAAGGCAGATCTGGAATCCAGTTCATCTGATGGTAGGACTTATGGTCTGTGGCAGAATAATGGATATTTTGGGGACAGTCTGTATTTTGCCACAGTAGATTGTTATTATGTCTAACTGCTGTATTGTGTATGTTACATTCATTGACCTACTATTTATTATAAATGCTGCATCATCAAGAATCAATGAGAAGTATGTATGTTACATTCATTGAGCTATTATTTATTATAAAGAACCCACACATTCCTATCTGCTCATGCTGCATCATCAAGAATCAATGAGAAGTTGTGTCAGACAGGGGCAGAATGGCGTAGCGGTGAGCCAGTTTGGTGTAGTGGTTAAGTGCACAGACTCTAATCTGGGAGAATCAGGTTTGATTCCCCACTCCTCCACTTGCACCTGCTGGATGATCTTGGGCAAGCCGTAGTTCTGACAAGAGCTGTCCTTGAAAAAGAGCAGTTTATGTCAGAGCTCTCTCAGACCCACCTACCTCACAGGGTGTCTGTTGTGGGGAGGGGAAGGGAAAGGAGTTTGTAAGCCGCTCTGAGACTCATCTGGGTAGTGAAGGGTGGGGTATAAATCCAATTTCATTCTCCTCTTCTCTTTCTTCTTTAACTTGTGGGGAAAATTCTCAGCAGGCTCTTGCCTGAGCATCCTCTTCTCTAACTTGTGAGGAAAATTCTCAGCAGGCTCTTGCCTGAGGAAGCCAAGCTGAGCCCCAGTGGTGCTCGTCATGCCACAAGAGCCAATCTGTGCAGACCCAGGTTGCCAGGCAGCAACGGGGATGACAAATCTAGGCTTGCCTGTTAACTCTTACACCATTTCTGGCTGGATCCAAGGTCACAACTTCATTGTCATGGACTGGGCCCTACACTCAGTTTGGACACTATGGTGGACTTGGATGAAGCTAGCAGCAGGACAAGAGTAGGGGACAGGTGAGCCACCCATTGTCTTTACCACTGCCTGGGTCCAATCTGAGCAGCCCCTGCAAGGGCCACTCAGCTTGTTCCTTGGTTGGTTTAATAGCTTAACCTGCCTTTGGTTGCAGAGGGAACACTACTTGTTACATATGCATACATACAAACACATGTGTAAGGCATCAGCCTATGAGTACAAGCACATATCCAAGCAATGGGCCAGAAGAAAATAATATCTTTTGAAATTTAATCTTGAAGCTCACTTGCTTTGGAGAAGATGTGCAGAGGCAAGCCAAAGTGAAATTGAGAGCAGGCTGAAACAGAACTGATGAATACACCTTGGGAGGGAATAGAGGAGAAGTGCATTTCCTCTTTGCCAGTACTAAATTTCATCAGATAACTGATTCCAAGCAAGGTGCAAGGCAACCATATTTTACGAGACAGTGGATATTGTGATCTTTATAGTTAGAGGACAGTCTTTAAAAGTCAATGAGCCTGCTGCATCTGACATGCTTGTCAGTCTAGATTTAATTCCGTTGCTCACTGTTCAGGTAGAGCACAGTTAGGCAGCTGCATTAATAATGATTCAGAAATTGAACTAGGCTGGGAATTGATTGACAGGTGGTAAACAAATCTTCATCTACTCATTAGAAACATGAGAACTTTTTAGAACCCTTTAAAATTATCATAACAATAAAGTATAAAACTAGGGCCTCTGGAAATATATTGGAGTACATGTTCTGTTTTAAATCTGCTGCCCAGTTACTCAGGAGTCACTCCAAATGGCACCCTCATGAGACCCTGAGAGCCATTTACTTCAAAGAAGAGAAAACGGTTATGCCTGTCATCCTGTCTGTTCTATTTGATGGCAAAAAAATGTGTAAAAAAAAGTCTATTGTGTTGTTTCCAATGAAAGTATCATTGAGAATGTATCTAGCACTGACTTCCGGTTTTGGCGACTTGCTGGCAGGTGTGCTCCATTGAAGCTCTGATGAGAACGGCCCGTGATTGTGCCAGACGGGAGAGGTCCTGGATGATTCTGGGTCCCCCCAGAGCCCTTGGAGGGGGCTTGTAGCCTGGGGCATAAGGGATGCCTCTCCTGAGGTGAACGCCAAAGGATCAATGCTCCTCTTTTCCTCAATAGGTCCCACCACCAAAATGAGCTAGGAACCCCTTCCTAGATTTAGAGGCTTGTTCATCTCTCGGTGGAATTGTACCATGCAAGGCTTGTTTCTTTTTGGGAGTAATCTGCCTAGGGCAGTATGGCCCCTTGCCATCAACCTCTAAGCCAGGGATGTCAAACTTATTTGTTATGAGGGCCGGATCTGACATAAATGAGACATTGTTGGGCCAGGCCATGTGTGTCATAAAATGTAATGCCAGGTAGCGGAGATATAAACTTTCTAAAGAACACAAACACAAAGGTTTTTTTAAAACTTAAAATAAAAACATGCTTAAAACATTAGCAGTCTTGCAATATTTTGTTTATTTAACAGTGTCTGATAACTGACACCTCTTGTTCTGAATGATTGCATCAAAATGTCTGTGCTGTTGCAGTCTTGAGTATGCTGTTCAGGTGTGTATCTGTAAGCTGCAAACCTACGATGATGCATTAGCAGCAGAACTGGAAGAAGAAGCAGAAAACAGCCAGTGGGCCTGATAGAAGACGCCTGGAGGCTTGATCCAGCCCCCAGGCCGCACATTTGACACCCCTGCTCTAAGCACTCAAACCTGTTTTGCAGTGGAATTGAGGTATAATCATCTTCTAACTTGGATTGTTTAAAAAGAGGAGGGGAATCCTCTTCTTCAAATGGATCAGTTCCTTTCTGTCTCAAAATTAACAGTAGTAGAAGCCCAAAGGGAAAAGGTGGAGAAAAACCAAAAATATCCTTTAAAAAATTTCCATGCAGGTCACAGATACTTAATCATATTCTCTTGAACATGACATAACAGAAAAACTATATTATAGTATAGAGTGTAAAGGTCTATGTATTTTGGACCAAGGCATAGAAACTATCTTGTTTAGTCGCTTTCAGGAGTTTCCCAGGCTTGCATTAATCTTCTCTCTCAAGAGATTAAATGGACTAAATGGTCTTTTTTTGAGAAAGTCTTTCACAGCTGTGCAAAACCAGGCTCATCCATACAAGACAGCTTGTTTAAAAATCTCAAAAGATTCAAAATCATTGGAGCCACTACCTTTGGTGTTTTTATCAGCTGCCGCCCAAACCGGAAGTCCTGGCAGTTATACTCGAACTGAACATAATGGGATCACTTTAACTTCAGTATACTGTTGGGCAGGAAATGTTAAAATAAAATTTATTCATCCTCATCCTTACTATATATTAATGGCTGAAAACCAAATGAACAGAAGGAACAGTCTTATGGTGTGTCAGGCCATACCGAGGTCACTATCATCGACTCTGACTACAAATGGCTCCTGGAGGTCTGAGGTTTTTCATATTGTCTACACCCTGATCCTTTCTTACTGGAAATGCCAGGGATGAACCCAGGACCCGTAAGCAGGCAGACCATGCCCCTTTGCTGAGGTGTAAGCTGGAAGCCAGCACCCTCCATTTAATAGCACTCTGGGGCTGCGGCTCCACACAGTAAACAATCCACTTTCAATCTACTTTCAATCCACTTTTCAAATGGATTTTGCCAGTTCACACCGGAAAATCCAGTTGGAAAGTGCACTGAAAGAGGATTGAAAATGGATTATTTAGTGTGTGTATGACCGCAGTCTAGGAGTCCATATGCCAGGCAGTTTAGCCAAACTGTACACAAAATGGATGCCATGCCTGGGAAAAGACGCTGGAAGGTGTGAGAATCTTGGTCAGACTATGCTGCAACCAATGTTCCCTCTAAGCTGTGGAGTCTTGTGAGCAAAAATTCCACTTTGTGAGCTACTGGCATTAAAGTTGTGAGTGAGCAATTTGGCTACTGCATAAATTAGTTTGCTCTGGAGCCTTCCTTCCTGAGCTAAGACAAAAATGTGTGAGCTGGAGGCTAAAAAACTGTGAGCTAGCTCACACTAACTCATCTTAGAGGGAACACTGGCTGCAACCCCTCCACCCATTCTACAGGTTTGCATATGCTAAAACAATAGACTTGTCTCACCTCAGAGCTAATGCTATTCACCTGGATCATTAATCCTATCAGTCCTGCCTTATCTTCCCCATTCCCAAATTTACTTCACAAAAGCTACCCCTAACACCTACCGCTTTCCTACCTAACACAAAAGGAAGGTGATCTAAGGTCCCAGTCACATGAGTGAGATAATCTGGGGACGAAGCGAGGCTTTTTGCTCCGGAGCAAAATGAAGTGCGGCATTGCGATCAGACGTTTTCCCCGAGGCTCCGTGCTCAGATGGTCAGCCGCGATCACACATTGATGGTGAAGCGTGGCAAAGAAGGGCGAGGCAGTTCAGCCATATGTGTTTGTGTGCATGCACAGTTCCATGTTTGCGTGCATACCACCAGATACGACGGGATACCAGCACTTCTGCAATTCGACGCCTGCCCACGCCATGCGTTTTCCGGAAAATGGTGCACTTTCCCCGGTTACTTTTAACTCCACTTCTTTGGCTGGGTAATATGGGTTGCTGACGGGTGCGGGACACTTGCCAGATGTTTTCGTGTGATCACACCCTTACAATCTACCCGGCATTCGTCCCTATCACGTGGCTAATTCTGCATGTGACCAGGACCTAACAGTATTTTTGCTTTTTGCTTAAGTTTAATTAGACAGCCATTAACAATCCAAATCACCAGAGGAAGCTATCGGAGTATCAATTTAAGCTTTATTTGTTACATCAAGAACTCTGCCCAAGACATCTCCTGTTTGCTTTGTCAGTTCCTGGGAACCCCATTCATAATTTCCCCAATACATTGTTGTACTTTTAGTTAAACTCATTAACACTTTGTTCCAAGATGCAGTCACATTAGCATGTCCTCAGGTCCCATTTTTGCTATAACTAGACAGCCTCAGCATTGTTGCTGTGTGTGTGTCTTGGGTGCCCATTCTGCATCACACCCCCAGATACGTCTGGGTTTCTTCCGTCTTTCACAGCCTCTGCTCCATGGATCCCTGGTCTTCAGAACAGGTAGCTATCATCCCTTGAACCCCCTGCTATAGTCCTCTCACCCCTATATTTCTGCTAGCTTGTGTGTTTGCTTCCAGTATGCATTAATCTTCTGTATGTGTGTTATTTTTTGATATGATTTTCCTCTTTCAATAGAACAACCTTTTTTGGTTACAGCAACAGACTGGTTATTTCTGAGAATTCTCTAAGAGAAAGATCCTTGTTAGACTACTCCTGTCTTGCAAGCCTGGTCTCCTTGCTAATTATCCCAACAAAAACAGGAAACAGCCCCTTTTGGGCAACACAGCATTTGTGGTAACAGACCTTCTGCCTGGAAAGCAGATGGTCTGCTCCTGAGCCACGTCTCCACCATATAATTACAGTTTAGTCTCACAAATCAAGTGCACATTTAGTCCCTGGTTGCTGTTCATGGTCATGGCTGAAATGCTCCAGAAACAACTTAGGACTAACCGTCCTTAGTTATGCTTCTTGCTATCACATTTTTTAAAAAAACAAAAACATAGCCTATTCCTATTATTACTGCTCCAGCTGATGATGGTGATGGCTGCCCTAATAGAGTCTACCTTTTCAAAGTGTGACTGTTACACAGGCCAGGCATTTCCTGGCCCACTTGCAGGATCACTGGTCACAGCAAGCTGGGCAGGGGTTGAGCCTCCATCTGATATATATAATTGCCCTAATGCGTTGGCCATTTCCAGCCCTCCCATTGGTTGTGCTGTGTGCTCCATCAGCCATTGGCCCATCAACCACCAATTAAGAGTATTTGCATGCCATTGGCTGGGTGCTTGGTCCACTCCTCTTCCTCACACTGCTGCCTCAGCCACTGTTCCCTGTCAGAAACGGCCAAAATGACTGCCTCTCCTGAGACTTCTTTTGCTTGACTCCTGTGGGCCTAACCTTTCCCTCAGTGGCTGTTGCTAAACAATCAAGCTTGGTTCTTTCAGTAAAAAGACAAAGGAATGAAGCCCTCTTCAGGGGAACTCATTGGGGCCAGTCCTGACTAGGGTTGCCAGCTCAAGGTTGGGAAATTCCTGGATATTTTGTGGTGGAGTCTACGGAAGCAAGGGTTTGGGGAGGGGAGAGGCCTCCACTGAATAAAATGCCATAGAGTCCACCCTACAAAGCAGTTATTTACTCCTGGGGAACTGTTGCTG
Source organism: Gekko japonicus (assembly GCF_001447785.1). Classification (NCBI taxonomy): domain Eukaryota; kingdom Metazoa; phylum Chordata; class Lepidosauria; order Squamata; family Gekkonidae; genus Gekko; species Gekko japonicus. The sequence goes on along the minus strand of NW_015165864.1, from coordinate 466,054 downwards.
CCATTCTTCAGGTGAGGGCTGGAGATGACTCAGAATTACAACTGCTCTCTAGATGGCAGAGCTCAGTTTCCCTGGAGAAAACAGCTGCTTTGCAGGGTGGACTCTGTGTCACTATACTCTGCTGAGGTTGCTTCCCTCCTGCGTGGGTCTCCATTGCAGAGAAAAACTGTACTTTTCCTAACTAGGAGCTCTAGGTAGTGTGGGGAGATGGAAAGCTGAAGTCAGAGGGGCAGATAAAGGTAGGTTGATGGATGGATGAGAAGGAGAGAAGGTTGCCAACTCTAGATTGGGAAAGTCCTGGAGATTTGAGGGGTGGAGCCTGGAGAGGGTGGGGTTTGAGGAGGGGCGGGACCTCAGACAGGTACAATGGAATAGACTCCAAACCAACCATTTCCTCCTGGGGAACCATTGTTACTAATCTCCAGGTGAGGGCTGGAGATGACTCAAAATTACAACTGCTCTCTAGATGGCAGAGATCAGTTCCCCTGGAGAAAATGGTGGACTCTGTGTCATTATACCCTGCTGAGGTGCCCCTTCAAGACAGCCAGTGTGACGTAGCAGTTAGTGCCTCAGAGCAAGGTCTGCCAGACCCAGGTTCTTCCTGTGGAAGCTGATTGGGTGATTTCAGACCACTCACAGACTTTTAGCCTAACCTACCTCACAGAGTTGTTGTGCAGATCAAAAGGGGAAAAGGAGAATGATGTGAGCTGCTTTGGCCCCCCATTGTGGAAAAAGTCTGTACTTTTCCTAGGTAGAGGCTCCAGGTGTGTGTGTGGGAGAACATAAGAACATAAGAGAAGCCAATGTTGGATCAGGCCAATGGTCCATCCTGTCCAACACTCTGTCACTCAGTGGTCAAAAATACCAGGTGCCATCAGGAGGTCCACCAGTGGGGCCAGGGCACTAGGAAGCCCTCCCACTGTTGCCCCCCCAGCACCAAAAATACAGAGCATCACTTGTCCCAGACTGAGAGTTCCTATCTATACCTTGTGGCTAATAGCCACTGATGGACCTCTGCTCCATATGCTTATCTAATTCCCTTTTGAAGCCGTTCATACTTGTAGCCGCCACCACTTCCTGCAGCAGTGAATTCCACGTGTTAATCACTCTTTGGGTGAAGAAGTACTTCCTTTTATCGGTTCTAACCCAACCGCTCAGCTATTTCATTGAGTGTCCATGAGTTCTTGTATTGTGAGAAAGGGAGAAAAGTACTTCCTTCTCTACCTGCTCTATCCCATGCATAATCTTGTAAACCTCTATCACATCACCTCTCAGTTGTCGTTTCTCCAAGCTAAAGCACTTTAACCTTTCTTCGTAGGGAAATTGTTCACAGGGAAAGTGTTTTAACCCTTTTATCATTCTAGTTGCCATTTTCTGCACTTTTTCCAGTGCTATAGTATCCTTTCTGAGGTGTGGTGACCAGAATTGCACACAGTACTGCAAATGAGGTTGCACCATCTATTTATACAGGGCATTATGATACTGGCTAATTTGTTTTCAATTCCCTTCCTAATAATCCTCAGCGTAGTGTTGGCCGTTTTTATTGCAGTCACACACTGTTTTGACATTTTCAGTTGAAGCTGAAGTCAGAGGGGCAGGTAAAGGTATGCCAATGGTTGGCTGGGAAGAAGATGGGGTTGCCACCTCCAGTTGGGGAAATTCCTGGGTATTTGAGGGGTGGAGCTTGGAGAGGGTGAGGTTTGAGGAGGGGTGGGACAGACAGGTACAATGCCATAGACTCCACCCTCCAAACCAGCCATTTCCTCCCAAGGAACCATTGTTGCTAATCTCCAGGGGAGGGCTGGAGATCACTCAGAATTACAACTGCTCTTCAGATGGCAGAGATCAGTTACCCTGGAGAAAACAGTAAGCTCTGGGTCATTTTACCTTGCTGAGGTCACCACAGCAAATTGCCGCTGAGTGCCCAAGGCCGGGGTACTCACCCAGAGCCTCTTTCTAGATCCTGTCGTATTTATTTCCACAATGGGCCTTATTCTTAGTAGCTCCTTAAAGGACAACATGCAAATTGTCCAGATCCATTAAAATAGCTTTACTGGTGGTCTTGTGATGCATTATAAAGTATCCAAGAGTCACCCCCAGGCCCCCTGGACCCAACTTGTGCCCATGCCTAGCCAACCTCACAGTGTTTTTGTGAGGAAAAAATGGTGAAGAGCCATGTATGCCAGCCTAAGCTCCTTACAGGAAGAATGGAATAAAAATGCTCATGTTTGGCTGCTGCCCCTTTAAATTTTGCAGTGCAAAAAATTCTGTATGAGTGTGTAAGGCCCTGGCTCATGCAGGAGGGTCTTTTGACATATTTCATGGTTTTCAGCATTGATGTTGTAGAGAGCAATGTCAGTCTCAGATATTTATATGACTGAAGCCAAATGTCTAAAGGCCCACACCTCACATTACATGGCACTGGGGGAGGCGTGTCATTCTCTCTCCTTGTGCTTTTTCCCAGTTAAAGAAACTGCCTCCCCTCTCCACATGTCTTTATACCAGAAAGGGGAAAAAGACAGGTCACCTCAGGAAGTGGGGGAAATAGGGGAGAATTTCAGCACCCTTTCTCCAGCACCATGGCCCTAATCTCTATCATGCCTTTGAGACTTGAGGGTTCTGATAACCAATATTTAACACAGCACAGAGTTTGGCCCTCTATCTTACCAGTTTTTAAAGAGTGCACATAGATGAATGTTGAAGATGAAGAAATGAACCATTTCTGGAAACTACCGCATTGTCAGGATGCTGACCCATGCACTTGTTGCCCTTGCCAGTCGCTGTGGTTCCCCCGGTGAGCCAGTTCTCCAAACCCTGGTAAACAGAGATCTCAGATAGGGGAGGGGGTTGTTTCATCTCTCTCTCTCTCTCTCTCTCTCTCTCTCTCTCTCTCCCCCTTGCTTCTGGCTTCTCCAGCTCTCCAGTCCTCTCCTCCTCAACCTCCTTCCCATGTACCTTATATGCCTCACTGCTCCTGCCTCCTGTTCCTAGCCCTTCCCCATGTAACCCTGCCCCTGTATGAATTCCCAGCGCTGCTCTACCCAGACAGGGTGGGGCCATGCTACACCATTGTGCTGAGGAGTTGGGCTGACCTTGGTGGTGGTGCCCCCTTCTTCCTGCAGCCTGCCACCCTCCTCCATCGCGGGAAGGCCTGGGCAGTAGCCATGGGGAATCAGCTGAGCATGAGTGGTCACCCGGGTGGTCAAGCAGACCTCCACTGCAGCCACTGTGGCCCCTAGGCGGGTCCTGCCAACACTGCTGGGGCCGCCCACCACTTGGTCTTCTTGTGGGGGCTTGCTCCCCTCTTCAGCCAGGGTCTCAGGGAGTCTCCTGCCAATTCGCCAGGTAAGTCCCGGGGGTGGTCCACCATCGGGTGTTTGAGGGTCTCGGTGGGAAGATCTGTGGTCCAGACAGCAGGACACACATAAACCAAACTGATTCTTGTTACTTAATGGTAAAACGCTTTGGAGAATATAAATGAAACTGCGGAAGAAAAGGTCATACTCTGTAGTCCAGTCACATGATCTGCTAACACTTCCTTCCACAGAGTATTTGAAATGGCAGTCAACAGGTGTATGTTTCATATTGTTATTATCAAAACAAAAAGCATCATCAATTTTTCCAACATGTTTCAAAGGAGAATAGGCTCCAGCACTAAGTGTTTTAGAATGTCCAACACCAGTATCTCATTAAATATTTTGACATCTATCACTACAGCAGTTTAGCTGTTACGGTTTTAACAATGTTTGTTCCTCATAGCAAAAAAGTAGCAGGCAGACACTGTCACTGACAGGAAATTTTCTTGCTAAAACCCCTCACTGGAATTAATGTTTCTATCTTTGACTAACTCATCAATATCCTTTCCCTAAATAGGCATCTCTATCATCTTGCACAAATATTGTTTAATGCTATATGTCTCTTCACATCCCAATTAGCTTGGGTAATGATCACAGAGGTTTGGAAAGGGGTGGGTGAAGAAGTGTCTACAATAGAAAGCTGATGGTTCAGTCGAATGGCCTAAATCCATGCACATTTGTAATGATTTTATGGGCTTTTGTGCATAATTACTAAATGACATCCAAACCAAGCAACTGCACGCTGTAACTGTAGCAATCATATAGATTGGCAATGTAAGCACAGAGGGCTAAGTCTATTGCAAGGGCAAGTCAGATGGCATCAAATCACCATTTGCCAGGACATAGTTCAAGGCCATCAAAGGTGAATTAGGACAACCATTTACAAAGTGTGCATATAAGCTATTTGCCTGGTCCCCTTCCCTCACTCACACCCACACACTACTTCCCTCTGATGCTGTCTCACATCACTGGGCAAGGCGTGTAGCTTGTGTGTTTTCGACCCCATAACAAACTGCAAGAAGGAAGGGTTTTCATCAATGGGAATGGTACATGCAACGAGCTTTCCCCACATGGAGTATTCACACACAAACCACAGCCACGTGAGATGGGGGGATGCTCCTATGGCACTCGGTGTACGAAGGAGATATTTGTATTGACCTTCCAATTTAACCATGGGCTACACGTGCACTGACATCAATCTAAAATGCATAAGCTCTGAATCCCAAAGTGGCTAAGTCAGAATGGCTCAGCTACGTTTATTTCACAGATGTTGTCACGCTGAAAATAGTGCAACCCTGAGCAGAGTTACATCCTTCTAAGTCCATTAATGTCAATAGGCTTAGAAGGACACAACTCTGTTTAGGAATGTAATGTAAATCTACAATCACACTCTGTCTGTAGTAACAAGTGATGGAGTGACAAGCTTGCTGGATCGAGGGAATGCTGTTGATGTTGTTTACCTGGATTTTGGTAAAACTTTTGACAGGGTTCCCTATGATGTTCTGATTATGTAAACTAGAGGACTGTGGACTGTAGAATAGTGGGGTGGATAGGGAACTGGTTGGAGAACTACACGCACGCAAAGAGTAGTTGTCAATGGTATTTCATCTGAACGGAGGGAGGTGTCCAGTGGGGTGCCAGAGGGCTCAGTTCTGGCCCTGATACTTTTCAATATTTTTATAAATGATCTGGATGAGGGTATGGAGGGGCTACTCATTAAATTTGCAGATGACACCAAATTGGGAGGAGCAGCGAACACACCAGAATGTGAAACAAGGATGTGGACAGAATGGAGAAGGTGCAGAGGAGAGCGACAAGGATGATTGGGGGCTTGGGGACAAAGCCCTATGAGGAAAGTCTGAGGGACTTGGGAATGTTTAGCCTAGAGAAGAGGAGATTGAGGGGGGACATGATTGCTCTCTTTAAGTATGTGGAGGGCTGTCAGAGGAGGGCAGGGAGCTGTTCCTGTTGGCAGCAGAGGAGAGGATTCACAATAATGGGTTTAAATTAAGGGCGGGAATGTACCGTCTGGATATTAGGAAAAACTTTTTTACAGTAAGAGTTGTTCAACAGTGGAATCAGCTGCCTAGGGAGGTGGTGAGCTCCCCGTCACCGGCAGTCTTTAAGCAGCCGCTGGACAAACCCTTGCCAGGGATACTCTAGGCTGATCCTGCACTGGGCAGGGGGTTGGACTAGATGGCCTGTATTCCCCCTTCCAACTCTGTGACTCTATGATTCTAACACTGAAAGCTGCATAACTGGCAAAAGATCCTTCATATATCAGACTGCAAAAGAATCCCACCCCCCAACCCCTGGCAAGGAGCTGAATGCAGCTTTAAATTCATTGGACCTTTTAAATTAACTACCCTCAGTGAATCTGGCTTTGTACTCCATTATGAGCTGTTCATTTTCTGGCCCATGTTTCTTGAATACAACCATCTCCTTGGAAAATAAAACAGAAGCTCAGTGGCATTTTAAAGATTAGCAGCATTTTCCCCAGCATAAGCTCGTGTGAGTCAGAGCTCACTTCATTACATGTTCATCCACTCTTCATCACTAGGCAGATACATTTATACTAAAAGGTGCAAACAACAGAAAGGTGGTTGTGTTACCTAAATTATATCCTGTGTCAGGCCTACCATAGAGCACCCTAGAGGCCTAGGACATGGGTTCTCTGTAGCCTGTTGTATACCTAGGCCTTGGTTGGGTGCAATAAATCCTTGATGAGGGAGAAGGTGGAAAGGAGACAAATATTTAACTAGCATATAGCTTTATTGCCCTGCGGGGAATACAAAGTAGGAAATGGGGAATCGAGACAAAGCACAAGACAATCAGACTGAACTATTCATTTTTATAGTACCATAGCAATGAAGAAGAAGAAGAAGAAGAAGAAGAAGAAGAAGAAGAAGAAGAAGAAGAAGAAGAAGAAGAGTTGGATTTATACCCCACCCTTCACTCAGAGCGGCTTACAATCTACAGACACCCTGTGAGGTAGGTGGGGCTGAGAGCTTTGAGAGAACTGCCTTTGAGAGAATAGCTCTGAGAGAACTGTGACTGACCCAAGGTCACCCAGCTGGCTGCATGTGGAGGAGTGGGTAATCAAACCCAGTACTCCAGATTAAAGTCCACCACTCTTAACCACTACACCAAACTGGCATATGAAAATCCAGTGAAACAACATCCTAGCATGTAGTCTTGCTACTTCTAGTCAAACACCCAATTATTCCAAATCATGTTCCTCTCAACTGATTACTCTGGAGTAAAATAAACTCCAAGAGAATATATAGCTGAAGGGTAGTTCTGAAGATGCAATAGAATAGAGAAGGGTGGAAATTTGGGTAGGAATGAAAGAGTCATGAAACTGGCAGGGGGTGCAATGGGTGAAGTCTGGCTGGCAGTAGGGCCAGCTGGCCAAGAATGGGAGATGGAAGGAAGAGCTGGGAAGAGCTAAGGAATAGGAATCAGATAGAATGATGTGGAAAATTAAATTCAGGAAGAAGGGGGGAGAAAGCATAATCCTCCTCTTCTGAAAAGAAGGGATCCCGTGATGTTGGTTTTGTGGTGCTGTAAGAATATTCTGGAGGAGAACCAACTATGGAGGGCTGGAAATGTCCTTCCTATGTATCTAGACTTGAAGGCTTTCCCTTGCTCGAAAGCCAGTTAAATCCAACTCTAGGGGGCGGTGCTCATCTCCATTTCCAGGCCGAAGAGCCAGCGCTGTCCGAAGACGTTTCCATGGTCATGTGGCTGGCATAACTAGACGCCGAGGCGCACGGAATGCTGTTACCTTCCCACTGAAGCAGTACCTATTTATCTACTTGCAGTTTCTTGCTTTCAGACTGCTAGGTTGGCAGGAGCTGGGGCCAGAGACGGGAGCTCACTCTGTCATGTGGCACTCGGGTCTCAAACTGCTGAGGTACCGACCTTCCAGCCTGCAGTTCAGCATCTTAACCACTGAGCCACCACAGCCCCTAAGTATCTAGACTTACCTGGGCTCTAATGAGAGGGCCTGCTATCAGCCAAATTTAGTACAGAACTGGGATCCAAGATGGTATTGGGCCAAGAGTGCAGGATCCAGCCACCTGAAGTCTGCCCTGCCAGGCAGATTCTCATATAGGGCTGCCAGGCCTGGCAACTTGCAGGAGTCCAGAGGGATAGGGACAAGTGGGGCACATCCGAGTGATGGCAAGATGTCACGGTCTCTCTCTTTTTGAATAATAATGTTTATTTTATATAAAACAGGCAAAAGACAAACAAACAACAAACGTAAGTACATATAGGTGGGGGGCCCCATATAGATCTTTGTTGTAACCAATTTGTTGCCTCTTACAATATCTATTTATAATAGCCAAGTATTTATCACCATATATTTTTGTATAGATATTCTGCATTATATTTAAAAATGTTTTATGTAGTTTTGTCTAATATAGTCAAGTGTCAACAGTAGAGCAGCCAATCTGGTAATGCAAATCCAGCTCTTTCTTTTGCATCCTGTAAGTTTTTCAGTTTTATTCTTGGTCTCTTGCTCTGCCATATAAAATGTTACATCGATTTGTCAAGTTCTATAAAATATTTTTGGTTTTGGAGAATCGGAATCGTTTGGAATTAAAAAAATCAATCTAGGTAGGATATTCATTTTTATTGTAGCTAAGACGGGGACGGCAAAGGATGAGATGGTTAGACAGTGTCATAGATGCAGCGAACATGAAATTGAGCCAACTTCAGAGGACGGCGGAAGACAGGAAGGCCTGGCGTGATCTGGTCCATGGGGTCGCGAAGAGTCGGACTCGACTGTGCGACTGAACAACAACAACAAAATTCTCCCCATGAAGGATATTTGTAGGTTTTCCCATCTCTCAAGGTCTTTCTTAATTTCCATGATAAATTGCATATAATTATCTTCCAACAGAGAGCTACATCTATTTTTTATATATATTTTCCCAAATATTTCAGGGTTTTTTTTTAACTTCCAACCCTGATAATTATTGTATCTGTTGGTTTTGGTCAATAGTCATATTTTTCGTTAACATTTTTGTTTTATTAAAGTTAATTTTCAATCCAGCCACTTGACCATAATCTTGTAAAGATTTTAATACTTGCATTATAGAATCAAGTGGATTTTCTAATATAAAGACGAGGTCATCAGCAAATGCTTGCAATTTATATTCTTCTCCTCTTACTTTGAGTCCTTTAATATGTCTATCTTGTCTAATCATATCATTCATTATTTCTAGCAGAAAATAAACAATAGTGGTGGGAGTGGACATCCTTGTCTGGTTCCTTTTTGTATTTCAATATTTCTTGTTAAATCTCCATTTAGAAGAACTTTCACCTGTTGTTTGGTGTAGAACGCCCTAACCATTATCAAATGCATTTTCAGCATCTAGAAAAACCAGAGCCAACAGTTTCTCTGGGTGTATTTCAAAATATTCAATTACATTCAATATAGTCCTTACATTGCTTCTAAGCTGGTATGACAGACCCCTGATTCTTCTTCACTGTGAGGCAGATTTTGCCCACCAAAATTCTTAGTTCCCTTCAGTTACTGAAATATCCCCGTAAGAATGATAATATGTGTGGTTTTATAAATCTGAATGTCCCACACTGTGACAGAATCTAATCTGGATTTTGCCCAGCCCAGGAACTTGTCAGCAGATAACAGAAGAAGAGATTGGATTTATACCCCACCCTTCTCTCGGAGTGTCAGAGCGGCTTACAATCTCCTTTCCCTTCCCCTCCCCTCCCCATAATAGACACCCTGTGAGGTAGGTGGGGCTGAGAGAGCTCTTTCAAGGACTGCTCTTGAGAGAACAGCTCTGAGAGAATTTGTGACTGATTCAAGGTTACCCACAAAGAGAGGGAAGAAAAAACTAAACCAACTAAGCAAAAACCTCCAAAGGAAGTTTAGAAAACTAGTTAAGGGCCAAAAGTTAAAAACATCAATAGGTATAGACAAAAGTACACATGCTTATTTAAAAAATGTATAAAAACCTTGTAAAAACATATAAAAACCTCAAAAAACAGGATCACAAAACTGCGGGGGAAATCGGGCGAAGCCGCGAGTTAAAATGCAGCCCCGCAGCTTCGGGTGTGAAATTGACCAATAGCATCGGGGCAAACGGCGGCACAACATCGAGGCAGCTCTAGTGCGAAATCAGCCTCTATCACATTTCTGCCAATCAAAACATTTCTGAATTAGAAACAGAAGAGTAGATGAAACAATTACTTTTTCATCCCAATCAATGAAATCACCCTAGCAAAATACTCATCACACCTGGTAACTGTTAAAGAAAGCTCAATTATTATTTGTATGTGATTTAATAGACTTGCCTATTTGGTTGAGAATGTTGCTCCTCCCTCTTGTTTCTTCTTTCCTGACAGGCAGTATTGTGGGGAGAGTCAGAAACAAAGCAGTGCAATCTAGCTTGCATGGCTTTCTGATCCTAAATCCTAATATTATACAGCCTTGTGGCATTACAATGTACATCTTCTTACTATATGGCTGCGAGGGGCTAATGAGCTCAGGTGCCATGGGAGATATCTGTCCTCAGAAGCTCTCCTTCCTTCCCCCTTCCCTTGAATTTCTGTTCCTCCTGGTGACATACTTGCTTTCGGTTAAACAAATCATTTACATCTCTCTATCTTTGCTCCCTGGAAACCTTTCCTCCTTCCTTATCTCTCACCTTCAAGGGCTCTGCATCCATCTGTGTGCGGCAGATACAGTCATTTGGATGAGGAGGGGATGTGGTCTAGCGTTCAGAGGGGGAGGAACTCGTAGCCTTGCTTCCTGGATTTGCACTTAGCTTTGAGTCTGACTGAAGTAAATCATGCAAGGTTAATGTCTGTCTGCTAGTGCCTGCCAAGTGAGATCCACCTATTCACAGCCAAAAGGCTGCGTTAGGATGTGTTAAGAGTCACAAGCACTGCAGCTAATGACTTTCCACAGAACATGGTTGTTTACCTCGCATATATTTTGTGCCACTAAGAAGGAAAGGGAAACCCTAACAGCGCCTTTGTAAGCAAAGTTACACTCTTCTAACCAGGGGTCATTTCCTGCAGGAGCGCACAGGAGCAGAGCTCCGGCAGTAAAGAGCCCGGGGGTGGGCACATGCAACAAGCCCCGCCCCCTGCTCCCAGCAGCCCTCAGTCAGAGCAAGAAGCAGCCAGGTAAGCTGCAGAGCTCCCCCCCCCAGGGCCCTGGTCCAAAACAGTCCAGTGGCACCTTTAAGACCAAGTTTTATTCAGGTACAAGCTCTCCCTCCTCTGTGAGGACAGATCTGCACATTCTCCCCCCTCCAATAGCTAGCAATCCAAAAGAGTCCAGTGGAGCCTGAGCGGTGGGTATTGCCTTCTGTCATACTTCTGCTGATGTCAGGGGGTATGACATATGCAAATAAGTTATGCTACTGAGTTATGCTAATGAGCTCCTGCACCTCTCTTTCTACAAAATGACCCCTGCTTCTAACCCCTTTGACTTTTAATGTACATAGGGGGAAATGTGCATACTGAGGGAACTTGGAGAAGAAACCAGGCCAGGGATGCCATCTCCCTCATGGCAGTCGGGACCTCCCACCAAACCCCCAGCTCCCCTTTCCCATCACCACTTGGAGAGGCAGCTGGAGGGTTTTTTTTTACATGGCATTTGGGCCTATGACATGATATCAATTCTGGGAAAACCCTGTAAGTGACCCCAAAGTTACACTTCTCTAGGAATCATCTCTTGGAATCTCTAGGAATCACTGGAAACTCTGTGGTATTCCTAGAGAGGCATGATGTCACTTCCAACTTTAGCCCAGAAGGGATATCATGCCATTGCTGGTGGCTGCCCCCCCCCATGTCCCTTCCCCCTCAGGTCTCTCACAGATTGCTAGGCTATGCCTAGCAATCAGACTCCAAGCTAAGATGGGAGAGCTGGAGTGACAGTGGTTAAATTTCAGAAACCCAGTTGAATGGGGAAAATCTGTAGAGTACTGCCTTCCCTCAATACAGGCCATGTAGGAGGGACAGGAAAAGACATTTGGGGGATATCTGTATATCTTTTTTTTATAATCTATTTATTGGTTTTCAGACAAACAAACATACATAGGGCACCCATATAGTTAAATACACCGCAATAATAAAATTTAAATTGACAAAAATAGTTACACCTTCGTTACCATATCATATTCTCTTTTTTTCCTTTTTCCTATCTCTCTTCCTGTGTTTCAAAGCCTAATTTATTTCTCTGGCGTCAATATTAATTGTAGATCACAATTTCAACTCATATAGCATAAACATTCTTACTATTAATTAACCTTCATATTAAAGCTGCCCTAATACTTAATTGAGTAGTTTATATTCTATTTGGACTATCTATTTCCTGTTTGGACTAACCAGATTTAAAAAGTGAATCTATCTACTGGATATCAAAGGCAGTAGGTATCTAAAACAAAATATATATGTTTTACAAATCCTCCTGCTAATTTCCTTTATATTAAGAACATCTCTCCCTTATTATAATTGAGTAGTGGGTGCCAAAGTTCTAAAATGCACTCCTTTAGTGTTAGGCTGGAAAAACTGCCACTCAGAAGACACTGGCTGGGTTGATTGGCTGCTTTGTGCAGTCCCGCCCAGCGTTCCAAGGTCATTTGCATATGGAAGCTGATTGGACGTCACTCCATTCCACACCTCAAACTCACCCCCCCGCAAGGCAGTTGGAATTTTCAGTTGCATAATAGGGGAGAGGAGAATGATGTCAGCTGCTCCCTAGGCAGAGGCTGTGGGGTGTGTGTGTGTGTAAAACTTAAGACAGACAGGCAGGTTGGCTGATGGTTGCCAGGAAGGGACATAGGGTTGCCAACTCCAGGTTGGAAACTTCCAGGATATTTTAGGGATGAAGCCTGCTGAGGGTGGGGTCTGAGGAGGAAGAGGGGGACCTCAGACAGATACAATGCCATACTGCCCACACTCCAGACAAGCTGTTGCCAGTCTCCAGGTGACAGCTGGAGAGATCTTAACGCTTTGGTGCTACTTCAAAGTGCTGCAATTTATCAACAGAGTAGTGTTTCGGAAAATCTTTAGAAATTGTTTGGTGCATTTACGATGGGGCTCCTGGGGAACTATTGTTGCCAATCTTGGCCCAGCAGCCATCAAACCATTCTCTTCAACCCCCTGCTGTGCAGCTGACGTCCCCTAGGGTTGCCAATCTCCAGGTGGGACCTGGAGATCTCCCACTGTTACAATTGATCTCCAGATGACAGAGATCAGTTCCCCTGGAGAAAATGGATGCTTTGGAGGGTAGACCCTATGACATTATACCTGCTGAGTCCTTCCGCCCCCCCTTGCCAATCTCCAGGTGGGACCTGGGGATCTCCCACTGTTACAATTGATCTCCAGATGACAGAGATCAGTTCCCCTGGAGAAAATGGATGCTTTGGAGAGTAGACCCTATGAAATTATACCTGCTGAGTCCTTTTCCAGGTATTTCCCTCCTTAGAGCTGGCAACCCTACATTCCCCTCAGTGCCTGTTGGTAGGCAACTAAGCTTGGTCCTGTCACCTACTTTGGCCTTTGGGAGAAAACACATTGGGGCCAGTCCTGATAGGGTTGCCAACTCCAGATGGAAAACTCCTGGAAAT
>NW_015165864.1:452779-452893 GCF_001447785.1 Gekko japonicus | reverse complement strand
AATCTCCAGGTGAGGGCTGGAGAGCACTCAGTATTACAACTGCTCTGCAGAAGGGAGGGCAGAAGTCAGCTGAAGTCAAAGGGGCAGATAATGGTAGGTTGATGGCTAGCTGGG
>NW_015165864.1:448094-451393 GCF_001447785.1 Gekko japonicus | reverse complement strand
TATCTAATTCCCTTTTGAAGCCATCCATGCTTGTAGCCGCCACAACTTCCTGTGGCAGTGAATTCCATGTGTTAATCACTCTTTGGGTGAAGTACTTCCTTTTATCCATTCCAACCCGACCACTCAGCAATTTCATTGAGTGCCCACGAGTTCTTGTATTGTGAGAAAGGGAGAAAAGTACCTCTTTCTCTACCTGCTCTATCCCATGCATAATCTTATAAACCTCGATCATGTTACCCCTCAGTCGTCGTTTCTCCAAGCTAAAGAGCCCTAAGCGCTTTAACCTTTCCTCATAGGGAAAGTGTTCCAACCCTTCTATCATTCGAGTTGCCCTTTTCTGCACTTTTTCCAAAGCTATAATATCCTTTTTAAGGTGTGGTGACCAGAACTGCACACAGTATTCCAAATGAGGTCGCACCATTGATTTATATAGGGGCATTATGATATTGGCTGATCTGTTTTCAATACCCTTCCTAATAATCCCCAGCATAGCATTGACCTTTTTCATTGCAGTCACACACTGTCTCGACATTTTCAGTGAGTTATCTACTACAACTCCAAGATCTCTCTCTTGCTCAGTCTCTGCCAGTTCAGACCCCATCAATGTGTATTTATATTTAGGATTTTTTGGCTCCAATGTGCATCATTGCATCATTATGTGCTATCTTAAGCAACACAATTTACTCCACTATTAAGCTCATCCAAACATTTAGCAATCTCTAGACAACATTTACACATTAAGGAAGCTACACCCTTGAAACTCTACTACCTACTTAGTTGTTCTAAAAAAAAATGTATATATACTCCCCTGTTAATCTCAACTCGATACTCTGAGAAAATGAAAGAAAGAAAAAAGAAATGTGGATCCCATAGCTCATCACTCCTTCCTCCAGCATTCCAACACAGTCTCTCAATCTATTTCCAGAAGTCATATATATCCTTAACAGAGTATTTAAACCATGTTAAACAACAAACATAGCTTTTCTTAGTTCTACCTATTATACCAAAATGGCAGTGAGATAAATTAGTAGAATAAACCTTGTAGAAAAGAGAACAAACAAACAAAAACATGTAATTTACAAATCATCACTCCTTCCTCCACCATTACAACACAATCTCTCAATTTGTTTTCACAAGCCATATATATCCCAAGCAGAGTATTTAAACCTTTTTAATCAGCAAACATAGATTTTGTCTCTTCTCTCCTTCTGCTCTTTCCATATCCTCCTTCTTCCTTTCAATTTCTTTTAAATGCCTTGCATTTTTGTATTCATAAATCTCCATCTTCGAAACTCTTCTTCCATACTTCAAAAGGTCAGTCCACAATCTCATATTCAGCTTAGTCTGGTTTACATGAGCTTTTCCTCCTCTTTTTCTGTTTTTATCTCTTTGCCTTTTTTACCACTAAAGCATCTATAGGGACTCTTTTTGCATCTTCTTTTTCTAATACAAGGTCTGCTGTATCTTTTGTCCAATACCTCATGGCTGTATCTATCTCTTGGTTTTCTTTTTTCACGGACTTCAGCTGGTTATCCACCATTTCCCTTGTCCCATCCGAAAAACTGTCCCTCTGAGACGGTTGAATTTGGTCTTCATTGTTACTTGTATCCTGACTCACATTTTGAGAGGTTTTAAGAAGGTTATTGCAGGCAGTTCTAAACGCTTGTGTTATTTCTCTCACCAATAAATTTTTAAACTGTTCTATTGTGAGAGTTCCAATTTCTATATCCGGGTCCCATTCCTCGCTGCTCTCTCCCAAATCCATTTTAACGCTTCAGCATACTGTGTGGCTTCTAATAGTCTTTTTACCAAAGCCTATGTTGTCCTTCAATTCATACAATAGTAGCTCAAAACAAGACAGAAAAGCTTTTTCTTATCCCCTCCCTTTTGCAGCAGAGATCATTTCCAATTTCCAATCACTTCATGGCCACTTTCTGTAGAGTTGGAACTATCTATTGGGGGTATTATAATCCAATGCTCCTCCAAATAGTCTCTTGATCCTTCATGTATTTCTTTCTGCGATGTAGTAGTTGTAATTCAGCCAACAAAAAACAATAGGGAAACATGAAGTCCACGTTCCACTCCGCTCTTCGTCCCTGCTTCAGGGCAATATCGGACACCCCTCCCACTGCGGTGCCAAAGCAGGAAGGGGCCGAAAAAAGCCCCCTGCCACCAGTTCTCCCTCCAGGAGACCCGGCGAGGCCCCCCAAAACCAGGGGGCACCCAAAAAAAGACGAAAAGGGATCAGGTGGCTCGGGAACATTCCGAGAATCCGCCTGTCACCCACGCCGCACTGCACATGCTCCAGGGAGCTCTGTATATCAAAGAGGGCATAGGGCCAAATAAACTGCAGGACTCCCCAGTGCATTGTTATGGGTGGAAATATTGGGCTTGAAAGGTAAATTAATATAGGAGACATAGAGTTGGGTCATATAATCTATCAGCAGCAGCAGCAGCAGCAGCAGCAGCAGCAGCAGAAGAAGAAGAAGAAGAAGAAGAAGAAGAAGAAGAAGAAGAGATTGGATTTATACCCTGCCCTTCACAACCCAAAGGTGTCTCAGAGCGGCTTACAAACTCCTTTCCCTTCCCCTCCCCACAACAGACACCCTTTGAGGTAGGAGGGGCTGAGAGAACTCTTGACAGAAACTGCTCTTTTCCAAGAACAACTCTTATCAGAACTACAGCTTGCCCAAGGTCATCCAGCCATGTGCAAGTGGAGGAGTGGGGAATCAAACCCGGTTCTCCCAGATTAGAGTCCGCACACTTAACCACTACTGACCACTGCTGATTTTACCAGAATTTCCATCCTCCCACAAACCATTGCTGACCCTGGGAAAGTTTACTCTCAGGGTCACAGAATCTATGTGCATATCAGGAAGCCACAGTGGGAAAGAGGGTGAAATCACTCCCTTGCTGAAAAGAATTCCATTACCCTAGGAATAAACTTTCCTAGGGTCAGAAATGGCTGCTGGGGGAGGGAGTGTACACTGGAAGACTGCCAATGTTTGCATGTTCCTCTCAAGGATCTTGCACTGGATTGAACCCATGCCTGTATAGTCACACTTCTCCAAATGGGGAAAAATGTAAAGCAACCAGAGGAGAAAGTTGTGCAGTAGTAGATATGACTTCAACTACCCTTATACTGACTGAGTTAATGACAGTTGGAGTCATAAGAAAAAGACAAAACTTCTAGATACAGATTTCATATATATATATATATATATATATGGTATCAGATTGATCTAATTTCTGTGCACTGAGGACAAGCAAGTCCTAGGTTACAAACTGAACTCTCCAAT
>NW_015165864.1:446524-446686 GCF_001447785.1 Gekko japonicus | reverse complement strand
AATCTTCTCCCAACTGTGGTTTCGGAACATTATGCCACAAGAACTAGTCTTACAATCGGAGAAAACCCACCTCTCTAGATTCTGTGATATTATAACCAAAGTCACATTGGAAACAAAACTCAAATTCAAAATCCCTTGGTACACGTACCTGCAAATCCAACA
>NW_015165864.1:446215-446344 GCF_001447785.1 Gekko japonicus | reverse complement strand
GAGTTTGAAACATCCACACTCTCATACCAACAATCATGGCAAAATGATTGCTCGACAACACTAGATGCACCAATCTGGAATAAGATCTGGAAATCCAGCAATTCAGACTTCAGATCTTACTCTTTAGAT
>NW_015165864.1:445088-446175 GCF_001447785.1 Gekko japonicus | reverse complement strand
ACAGGTACATTTGCACATTGCTGGTGGCTATGCAACGAGGTACGCCCTTTTTGGTTGGAAATCCTAAAGAAAATAAAACAAATCCTAGACATAGAACTTACATATACTCCTGAAAATTTAATGCTAGATATCTGGCCAGAAAATATAGATCAGCATCATTATAAAAGTATATGAAAAACAATGCTTTATGCGGCGAGAACTGCAATAGCATCAAAATGGAAGAATCCAAGCTCACCCACTATCCAAGAATGGTTCCAAAAACTTTGGGACCAATATATAATGGAAAGTATTACTGGAAAATGTAATGCTGCAAAAACCGGCCAGCCCGATTTGAGGTTTAGTGCAAAGTGGTTTCCTATTCTTACCTTCTTAGAAGCAGAACAATACATACCACCCTCTTGGAAGAAATATATTGATTGGCTCTGAAGGAAGTCGAAAGGTAGAATATGTCTTAATAGGGACATGTGGATATATCCTATTACAGATAAGATTAAATTATAATAGGTCAATAATCTACACAGTGAAAAGTAGTGTTAAAAGGTTGGTCAAAGCTTAATATTTACCTGATTTATTGTTAAAGAATCTTCTTCTCCGAAATATAATGATATCCAGTACAATATTGAGTTTAGTTAAATGTTGATTATATATTTGTTCTTGATGATTGATGTATAGATTATGTTGTTATTAGTACTAGCTAATTTTTGTTAAAATTGAAGTGGTTTTATCTTACTTTAACAGTTGTATGCATTTTTAATACTTCAATAAAAAATGTTGAAAATAAAAAAAATATGTGCTATGTGCTCCATCAGCCATTGACCCATCAACTGCCACTCAAGAGTAATTGTGTACTATTGGCTGGGCTCTGGGTCCGCTCCTCTTCCCTGATTGGGGGCTGAAAAAGTGGGCAAACCCCTGCCCCCATCGGGGGAATGGGAACCCTAGCCACTATGGTGCTGAGGGGATCCAAGCTGAAACTGGTGGCTGCAGTGACAATGGCGGAGTGGATATCACCAGTGGTGCTCTGTGAAGTTGCTCTGGGGGTGGCCACTCCTGAGGGAGATAGTGTGGCAGGCAGCCATGGGCCAGG
>NW_015165864.1:432425-445037 GCF_001447785.1 Gekko japonicus | reverse complement strand
TGAGGGGTAACTCTGAGTATATCATCAGCCCCAGACAGAAGCAAAGAAAAATACATGTCCCTCAAAGACACACTCTCCTTCAGGTGTCTCCTTCACACACCCTCTCTCATGGATCCCAGGATACTGGGACCACAGGGGCAGACTTAGCTGCAGAGCAACCAGTCAGCTGCTCTGGGCACAGAGCTGGTATGAACCCCACACTGGAGCACCCCCAACCATCTCTGAATGCCCAGCAACTTCATCACCACCACTGCCAGCCTCTGTGCAGTCGTGGTGGCAGTAGTGGCAGCTTCAAAACATCAGGCAGCTACCAACTGGCCTACAGCTTGATTGCCGCAGCCACCACATGCAATGATGCAGGGAGAGGCACAAACATCTCTAGAAAGGGCCCCACTTCCCAGGCCTGACTCCTCCAGCAGAGGAGAAAAGGAAGATGAACAAGCATCCATGGAGTTGGAGGTGCCAGTTCGCTGTGGCAGAACTTGCTGCTTTTTCCTCCCTCCGTTTTGCCTGCTCAGCTGAATGCCTGCTCCTCCTACTCAACCATGTGTTCACTGTGGTGCCTCTTCCTCTTTCTGTTGGCCTGAACATTCACTATGTTGACCACCTCTCTACCCATGTGTCCACAGTCATGGCTGTTCCTTCCTCCCTCACCCACCCACCCATATGTTTGTGACAGTGACCGCTGACACCAGTTTGGGTAACAAGATCCAGCGATGGTTCCTTCAGGGGGAATGTTTTCAGAGATGTCTCTTTCATGATGGTCAAACCCTTGCCTTCCATCAAAGAAGAATGCTCCAATTTCTGTTCCCAATCAGGCAATCTTTTCTAGTAGTGCGTAATAAGCCAAGATGGGCAAGGTTATGCTTACAGGATGTCACCTGCTGTTCTCCAAGAAGTTTGTCAGTATCTTGAAGCCTTAGCAATTGAAAACTATCCAAGTGACAGTAGTTGCATTGTTCTGTGCAGAGGTCATTTCGGGGGGGAACGCGGGGGAACACGGTTCCCCCGAGTGAGGTGCAGGGGGTGGGGCACATGATGAAGCCCCGCCCCTGCTTCCGGCCGTCCCGCTTCCAGCCCTCATTCAGCCAGGAGGAGGCAGGAGAAGAGGGAGGGTAAGTTGCTTCCTCCCTGCCTCTCCTCACCCCTGCCTGCCTGGGGCCAGGAAGGGCCTTGGCGGGGCTTCCTCGCACTCCCGCTGGCCTTGCAGGTCCACTGCCAGGACCCTGATGTCAGGGGGTGTGGCATATGCTAATGAGTTATGCTAATGAGTTCCCCTAGCTCTTTTTCTACGAAATGACCCCTGGTTCTGTGATAACATTCTAAGACTAGCTTTCAGGAATCATGGAATGTGTTGTTCCCAAGACACTTAGAAGCTATTTATACCAGATCTGCCTGCATGTGGAGGTCCAGATCTTAGGATGACTAGAATTTGTACTTTGCATGCAAGA
Organism: Gekko japonicus; assembly: GCF_001447785.1. NCBI lineage: Eukaryota > Metazoa > Chordata > Lepidosauria > Squamata > Gekkonidae > Gekko > Gekko japonicus. The sequence goes on along the minus strand of NW_015165864.1, from coordinate 443,586 downwards.
AAGACAGTAAAGTTTTGGATATGGATTTTTAATATTCTTCAGTTATCTTGCCAATGTCCAAACATTCAGCCCCATAAACAGCAAAATCTATTTTCATAAGACTTTACATCAGGAAAGCCAGAAACAGTAACACACTCTATTAGGATCAATGTGCTGTGTCATTACACCTTACAGATAAACTTTACATGTTTTTACCTAATGTTTGAGAGAAGAAAGGTATAAAGTAGGAATAGAAATACTGAATGACTATAATCTCTTTAGCTCCTTTATGCACTTCATTTACCAAAATAATAATAATAAAATAAAAACTATAAGGTATTTACCAGTGTTTTGCCAGTCTCAAACAGCACAAATTGAATTGCAGAGTGTCTTGTTTCAGCAATAAGTGGCTTGATTTAAAGATAATGAGCTAGAAACTAAAATCAAGTTTCTAAATACTTCTAGGAATGTTGTGGGTTCTTTAAGACAATAGTTCCAAGGTACTTTTCACCCTAGTCACTAATAGCTTGGGGGCATTTTCGGTAGCTTCTGCCACATATCTCCACAAAGACATACACCCAAACACCTCACTGATAATCAGAGAATGAACATGACTCATAAAAAGAACTCTGTTCTAGTCTTCAAAAGCCCAGTTTGCTAAAAAACAAAACAAAAACCAAACACACCCAAAACACCTCTACACGCCATTTATTCTAGACTAGGAATAAGGCCTGTTGTGAAAATAAGTACAACGAGCTCTAGAAAGAGGCTCTGGGAGAGTTCCAAGGCCTTGGGCACTCAATGTCAATTTGCTTTGGTGACCTCCTCAAACCCCACCCTCTCCAGGCTCCCCCCCTGAAATCCCCAGGAATTTCCCAGCCTGGAGTTGGCAACCCCATCCCCTTCCCAGCTAACCATCTGCCACTCTGACTGAAGCTGACTTCCACCCTCCCTCCTGGAGATCAGTTGTAATTCTGAGTGATCTCCACCCCTCACCTGGAGATTGGCAACAATGGTTCCCCAGGAGAAAATGGCTGGTTTGGAGGGTGGAGTCTATGGCATTGTACCTGTCTGAGGTCCCACCCCTCCTCAAACCTCACCCTCTCCAGGCTCCACCCCTCAAATCTCCAGGAATTTCCCAACCCGGAGTTGGCAACCCTATCTGCTTCCCAGCCAAGCATCAACCTGCCATTATCTGCTCCTCTGATTCAGCCTTCCATCTTCTCCCCCCTCCTGGAGATCAATTGTAATTCTGAGTGATCTCCACCCCTCACCTGGAGATTGGCAACAGTAGTTCCCCGGGAGGGAATGGCTGGTTGGGAGAAGACGAAGAAGAAGAGATTGGATTTATACCCCGTCCTTCACTCAGAGTCTCAGAGTGGCTTACAGAGTCCTTTCCCTTCCCCTCCCCTCCCCACAACAGACACCCTGTGAGGTAGGTGGGGCTGAGAGAGCTCTGACAGAAACTGCTCATTCAAGGACAGCTCTGACAGAACTATGGCTTGCCCGAGGTCATCCAGCAGCTGCAAGTGGAGGAGTGAGGAATCAAATCTGGTTCTCCCAAATTAGAGTCCACACACTTAACCACTACACCAAACTGGCTTTCACTGGCTGGTGGAGTCTATGGCATCATACCTGTTTGAGGTCCCACCCCTCCTCCAACCTCACCTGCTCCAGGTTTCATCCCTCAAATCTCCAGGAATATCCAGGAATTTCCCACCTGGAGTTGGAAACCTTATCTCCTTCCCAGCCAATCATCAACCTACCTTTATTTCCCCCTCACTCTTCAGCTCCTGTGGGTGTATCTTACTGCTTAAGTTCGCTGCCACCACTCATTGAATTGTCACTGCCTGTTTAGAGGGACAGTGAGACCCCTCTGGCCGAATCTCCCTATTTGGAGATGGAATCCCCAATCTTTGGGGGATCCCTGGAAAGTTGGCAACCCAAGGGTCTGGCCTTTTTTTTTTTTTTGCTTCCTTGGGCTACCCCCTCCCTTTGTTATTGTGCAGAGTGGGGGAGACTATGTGGTCAGAGCACAACACAGATTAGTAGCCCAAACAACATGCATCAGTAGCCCTCGGCCCTTGCGGCCGTTGGGCTGATGGGATGAATTTGCCGCCCAGATAGAAAGGGGCAGGCAGTTGGTTTGGGCACTAACGTGCCCATACGGGTATTCTGGAAGGGAGGGGCCGGAGAGTATAAAGGCCGGCCCCTCCCTTCCTCTTCAGCAGTCCTGTTTAGTCGTCGGCCCACCCTCCTGCCCTGTTCTTAGTGCAGGCTTTAGCTGGTCGCCCGGTTGGGGGCCAGGTAGGAATTTTTCACCCCTTCCTGATTGGCATGGGGAGGGGGTGTTTTTGCCTACCTTGCACTGGAGGAGTTATGCAAGGGAACTAATTCAGTGTTCTTTCTGACCTCATAAGATGATGGGAATACAATGTTAGCATTTTCCCATTTCCCCATATAGTCAGTGACTGTTGGTTTTCTATACCCTCTGTAATGAGACATCCTGAGTAACTCTTTTTTCAGTCACTGAGTAACTGATGTTTCAGTTGGTGACCTATCAGTAACTATTAACAACCAGATAATGCTTGCCCATTAGCTATTAATTCCACCCAATGTATTATTAATTCATTACATTTTTATTTCATGCTTCCTTTAAAGGATACAGGATTGTATGTGTGGTTCCTGTCCATTTATCTCCCTAAGTACCCCTGTAAAGAGTCAGGCTGAAAGAGAATGACTGATCAAACACTATTCTCTAGTGTGGGCAGAGATTTGAGACCAGGTCTTCCTACTTTAAATCCACTAGACTCTCACCAGCTCTCAATGGTGTCAGAGTGCAGAACAGGCTGTGTTTCAATTCACCAGCAAGAAGCTTCCAAGATGGTGGCCTTAGCTGGTTTCAAAACACAGTGGAGAGTGTGACTAGCCACCACCGCCAGTGGAGTAAAAGTAAACTCTGAAAAGATGTCCTTTGAAAGTAAACTCAGTTGAAATCAATGTGACTTATTTCCAAATGGATTAAAGTGTAGATACTTGTGTGTCTGAACTAATTTGCCTTTCCCTGGGCAGTTAATGTTACTGGCTGGGAAACCACTCTTTCCTTCCAGATTTCCTTAATGTGCTGGAAAGTTCAGCATAGCAATCAATGTGTAATTCCCTTTTAGATGCTAAGCATAGGCTGACTGTGGTTAACTGGTACAAATTCACAGCTTGCTCTGTCTTGTTGCTTTTCTAGGACTTAATGCAGACAAAACCAAACAACAGACTCTTGTTTTAAAAGTGGTTATGCAACAAATAGCATTCCTCTCTTCTGCTGGTGTAAATGTTAATGCTAACATTCTGAGTTTACTTTAATGTTTTGTACTTAATACATCTTCATGCAATGCTTACTTTGTTTTTACTATCATTGGCATTTCCTCCCACGGACTAATAAAATACCACTAACAGACACTTTAGATTGACAGGTTTGCAGATATACATGGGAGTAAATCACACTGATTTCAATGTAACTTCTTCCAAATTGGCTGTGTAGGATATAATATTTGTCTTATGACACTTTCCCCCTCTTTCATTTTATTGCCAAGACTGTTACTTTTCATACTCAGGTCTAGACACTTGAATACAAATAGCATTGACCCTAAACAATGTTTTATTGTTGTTTTTGTTTTCAAAAAGCATCTCCATTTTGGTGTGCTTTTAAACTGCTCCCTTGAACACTTATCTTTTTTTAATTTTGGGCCTAACTCCTGGATGCTAGAGGAAGCTACTAAAGGTTAATTTTGTAAGACTCCAGGGAACTGGGCAGCCCCTGAACAAGGCCACAGGGAAAACCCCAGAGAGGCTGGGTAGTCCTTGAATACAATCACAGTCAAGGAAGATTCCAGACAAAGCTGCTTTAAAGGTCAGAAACGATCCCTTTTGATATCTCTCAGTCAGGTTTCCCCCAGTGACGTGGGGGGGGGGATGGTCAGTCTCAGGAATAAAATGCACACGTAGCATACCAATTTATTTATGTATTATTTTACTTCATTTATACCACACAACAATCCTGTGAGGTAGGTTAGGCTGAGAGCATGTGCCTGGCCCAGAGTTACCCACTGAACTTCCATGGCAGAGTAAGGATTTGAACCTGCATCAACCGGATTCTAGTTGATACTGTAACCACTGTTCCACACTTGCTCTCTAAACCTTATGGCTCTTTATTGTGAATTGGCTCTCAGTTCTGAATACTGCATGTGGCTGCCAGAGCTATCTGAAACAAATGTGCCCTTCTAAGTTCATTGACTTCCATAAACTCGGAAGGATATAACTGTGCTTCAGATGGCACTGCATGTTCTGCAACGCATGTGGAAACAATGCTTATTGAAAGGTCATTTCATGTTTCCATATATATTACAAAGAACAGCATGGCGGCAGTCACACGGGCCAGAAAATGCGGGGGGGAAGCCCCGGAGGTAAATAACGCGCGGCCGCCCGATCACACGTCCCAGTCGAGGTCCTGTGGTTAGAAAGGAGATGCTGATCACACAAGTGTCCTGCAGCGTGGCAAAGAAGCCGTGCCGCACGATCACACTAGCAATCGCTCTTTGTGCACATGCGCTGTTGGGCGCTGTAGCACATCCTGTGGAGACTTGGGAGAGAAAAAAAACCCTTGTTTGCGATGAACATTGGCGGGTGCCGGATGCCACATAATTCCACCGGAAACACGATCAGACGCCCACCCTTGGCCCACGGTTTCTGGAAACTAGTACCTCGTAAGTACTAGTTTTTTTAATCTGCATCTTTGGTGGGAAGCCACGGGTTCGCCACAGGAGCACTGTGCTTCCCAGATATTGCAGTGTGATCACGCCCGGAAAATCTGCGGGACGCCCATGTCTTCAGCGGGGCAAATGCTCCGTGTGAACGGGGCCACTGTAAAGAATACCACTGGTGGCGGATTTCTGGGGGATTTCAACATCCGTGCTGTGGTGTGCTTGCTTATAAGGGGGATTGTTTTTTTTCCTTTAAACCACCCTCTGTTTATATAAACTTGGTAGTTTTCTACTGCCACCAGGAATTAAAAATTCAAATTCTCTCTGTTTTGATAGTGTGACCCAGGGTCTGGGCACTTCAGAGGATTATGTGGCCCTGGGGAAGGACTGTACTGATTTCTGGGATATGTTTAAACAAAAATTGATTTATCGAATAAAGAACAAAATAGGTTTCTGGTTATCCTGAACTGTCACTGGAAAAAGGAACTTGTAAATATAACTGGTAAGGTGTCACACACAGTCTCTCAGACACCAAAATTCCACGCTGACAGGCTTCTCTCTCTCATATATGTAGCCGCACTGGCTAAGCTCTTTGTCTTAGGAACACAAGATAAAACATTTGCCTAACCACACAGTTTAGACACTACTTGTTTCTTGGCCATATAGACTCTCTCATAAAACTTGTAGAGTCACACAGACCCTCTTCATAGCTCTTCCACACTTCACTTTCCAAAGACACATAGACAGAACTTAATGCAATTCTGCAGGGCCTGTAAGGCAGAGATGTCCCACCAGGCTTTCGGTTGAGGGCAGCGATCATTTCCATCACAGCTGGCACCTTCCTCTTCTCTTCTTTTCTTCTTTTTTCTTTTTCCATCTTGCTCGCTTCGGTCTCCTCCTTAACCTGCCCATGAGATGGAAGAACAGTCCAGAGCAGGCTTCAGATTAAATTATAGATGCCACCTGAAGACTATGAAACTTTGGGATGAACTGATTGTTGATTTTAAACTGTATTTTTGCATATTAATTTGTTGGAAATTGCCCAGAGCTTTGTGTACTCAGGGATGGGACAATTCAGAAATTTGAATAAGAACAAAAACAACAATAAGAAGAAGAATAACAATATCATCATCATCATCATCGTTGTTGTTGTTGTTATCATTATCATTATCATCATCATCGTCTTAGTTCAGGAAGGATGGATCCAGAGCAAACTAATTTATGCAGTAGCCAAATTGCTCACTCACAGCTTTAATCCCAGTGGCTCACAAAGTAGAATTTTTGCTCACAAGACTCCACAGCTTAGAGGGAGCCTTGGCTACGAGTCTCTTCTGTGATGGATTGCTGGGGTGCCATCTGACATAGTAGACTGACTGTTCGGTTAGGAGGTAGGGCTCCGGGCACACTGGGGGTGGCAGAGCTGGTCAGGTTTCAAAGGGGGCTCCGGGTGGAGCAGGGCCAGCTTAGGCTGAGGTCTTGCTTGTCCCTAGGGTGCTTGAGGGCCTAGAGAGAGCTGAAGAAGGGCTGGCAGGGTGCAGGGCAAACAGCCTGTCACCCCGGTGGCCTCTGAGCAGAGGAAGCTGGCCATCTCTTCTGATGAGGAGATGAAAGACCCCCCACCAATAGGGCCATCTTGTCACAGTTGGAGGCTTTGGCACAAAGCAAGGAAGGGGCTCCTAGTCCTGCCAAGGTGCGTTGTGGGTGCAGGACAAGGCAGGAGGCTAACAAGCAGCTCCTGGAGCAGATTTTAATGTGCTTGTCTGCTTTGGAGGGCAAGGGCAAGGAGAACATGTGTGTGGCATGGACGGCAGCTGTCCAGGTGTACCGGGAGGAGGTGCCAACCCAGGAGGTGGCAGCTCTGGGATGATGACCACAGGTGAGTGTGGCAGCCGTGGCAGACAGTGTGGTGGCTACTGGGGGTAAGCAAAACCAGACTCCCCCTTGGAGGTCAGATGTGCCCCTGGGGTCAGCCTACTTCCCCGGGTCCCCAGCCACTGTGCAGCAACAGACCCATGTCAGGCCAGCAAGAGGGGTGTGTTTGGATACAGGGTCAGGTGGCCCAACTGGCAGGGGGAGGGGGCAGCCTGCTGGTGCTCCAGCCGCATCTGTCAGGCTCTGTGGCAGCTGGGAGGGATGGGGGTACCCCAGAAGGCACTGCTACTTGGAGACATGACCATGCCCTTGGTCTTCTGAATGGTGACTCAGAAGAACATTTGCAGGGGGGTATACTTAGACATTTTCACCCTGCTGTTGAGGGCATTGGAGAAAAAGGACAAGGAGGACTTGAAAGACAGGGATAAGGATCTCCTGAAGAGGTGCAGATGTGGGCCAGTTGGCTCCTGGGGTTCATGACCTTTGCTGGAGTGGTGACTTGGTCCCAGACTTGGAGTTCAGAATCCCTGTGGCAATACTTGGGTATCAATTACCAGGAACACTGTGACTTTGTGGGCCCCACATGGATGCAGTATGATGAGGAGTTCCACGGGCAGATGGCAGTGAATCCCTCCTTGCACAGCTCTGGATGCAATTAATGATGCCTGTGTGGCCCAATGGATGACCACATCAGCTTTCTGGCAATGCAGGTACCCATGCCCAGGTGGGTCGGGGTGGGGTTCAACACTGCTTGCTTTGCTGGGAGTTCGGCTCCCAAGGTATGTAGGGGTACAAGATCTGCAAATACAAGCATGAGTGCACACTCTGTTCAGGCAGTCATGCCGTCTCAGCCGGCCGCAGGGCTAAGCCAAAAGGTGGGGGTTGGGACCAGCACAGCAGTAAGCAGGCAATGGGGGAAGGCAGCGACTGTCTGGCTGACAAAGGGGCCCAGTCTAGTTAAGTTGGCTATGCTGGAGTCCTGGTTGAAGGGATATCCCAATCAGGAGGATAGGGTGTATTTTTACAAGGTTTTACTTTGGTTTTTTTGATCCCATGTTTAGGTGATAGGAAGCCCATCTGGGCCAATAATCTTTGCTCCATCCATGAAATAGAGGTCAGGGTGAAGATTGCTAAGGAATGTAGGGAGATGAGGGTGCTTGGCCCCTCCCCCCGTGCCTAACCTGTGGATTTCCACACTGGGGGTGGTGCCAAAGAAGGCCCCGGGAGAGTATCACCTCATTTACTACTTGTGCTATCCAAGGGGCGCTTCAGTGAATGATGCAATACCTGACCACCTGTGTTCAGACCATTACAGCTCTTTCAACCAGGCATTGCATATGGTGCATAGTTGCAGTCCCGGTGCAGAGATGGCAAAGTGTGACATCAAGTTGGCCTTTCACCTTTTGCCAGTGCACCTGACCAACTTTGAGTAGTTCAGCTTTGATGGGAAATTTTACATGGACAGGACATTGCCAATGAGTTGCTCTATTTCCTGTGCCACTTTCACATGCTTTAGTTCCTTCCTCAAGTGGGTTAGGCACAAGGTGTGGGTGATGCACGTGGCCCACTACCTTGATGACTTTTTGTTTGCATGGCCATGCAGCATAGGACAGTGTGTGTCAGTGCTGCAGAGATTCATTAGCATGGCCAGGGAATTGGAGGTCCTACTAGCTCATGAGAAAACTGTGGGGCCTGCCACTTTTTGTTGTTCAGTTACAACGTCGAGTCCGACTCTTTGCGACCCCATGGACCACATCACGCCAGGCCCTCCTGTCTTCCGTCGTGCTCTGGAGTTTGCTTAATTTCATGTTTGTTGCCTCGATAACACTGTCTAACCATCTCATCATTCACCGTCCCCTTCTTCTTTCACCTTCTACATGAAACCTGATGTTTTGGGGCATTGAGCTAAATACGAGGAAGCATCTATCCAGGCTCTCTGAGGGACCTACGGGCCAAGGTTGTGGCACGAGGGCAGACCTGGAGACCTGGGACAAGTTTTTGGAGACCTTCGACAGCATCTCCTTTTGGAGGGCGGATATGCACACTGAGGCTGAGCTGCAGGTTCTGTCAGATGCAGCTGGGTCCTTGGGTTTCTGAGTTTATTTTCAAGGACAATGGTGTGCAGAAGGCTGGTTACCAGAGTGGACAGAGGCGGGTCTCACCAGGGATTTGACATTCCTGGAGTTTCCCCCTCCCCAATTCTAGTGGCAGCGTGGCTGTGGTTGAGGGAGCTGGACAATCAGACAGTGCACTTCTGGTGAGAAAATAAAGTGGCAGTGCATGTTATCAGCTTACTCCTCTCCAGCTCGGCTAGGGTGAGGGAACTAGTGAGAGCCTTTATGCTCAGGTGTCTCTGGTTTAACATCTTGTTCCTGGCTAAACATGTCCTAGGGGTCAACAACAGTGTGGCCAACGCTCTGTCTTGTAAACAGATGAAACAGTTTTGGCAGTTGGCCCCAGACACCAACCCCCACCTGTGGCAGTTTGGAGGGATGAGGCTGAGCGGATGATAGGGATGGCGCAGGCACTAGGAAGGTGTAGCCCCAGGGAGGTAGGCAGTTCAAGTCCTTTAGGTGGCTGGCTGGGTTGCTGAGCATATGGCTGATCCCTGTGGTGCATTTGATCCGGTAATGCATGGATCTGAAGCGGGCAGGCCTTGCAGTATGTTCCATCAGGGGTAAGCTAGCAGCCTTGGCTTTCTGGAGCAAGGCAAGGGCTTGATGGAAGTCACAGGGGACTTTCATATATGAAAAATGTCTGGGGGCTCGTCATAGTAATCCAGAGTCCAGAAGGATGCTAGGGAGCCCATTTCCCTTTTGGTGCTGAGGGGGTTGCAAGTGGCCTGGGTGACCTTATGTGCTTCTGAATATGAGATTTTTTTCCATGCTGCAGCACGGCTAGCGTTCTTTGGGTGCTACAGGTAAGCAAACCGGTGGTGGGGTCCTAAACAAATAGGTTGGGTAAGGCTTTGCAAGTCCAGGATGTTTGTTTTTCAGGGGGCAGCATCCACATCATGGTTTGGTGATCTAAGATGGATCAAGCACAGAGGGAGGTGGTCCAGGTAGAGCCAGTTTGGTATAGTGGTTAAGTGCGCGGACTCTAATCTGGGAGAACTGGGTTTGATTCCCCACTCCTCCACTTGCACCTGCTGGATGACCTTGGGGAAGCCATAGTTCTGGCACAGCTGTTCTTGAAAAAGAGCCGTTTCTGTCAGAGCTCTCTCAGCCCCACCTACCTCACAGGGTGTCTGTTGTGGGGAAGGGGAAGGGAAAGGAGATTGTAAGCCGCTCTGAGACTCCTTTGGGTAGTGAAGGGTGGGGTACAAATCCAATCTCTTCTCTTCTTCTCTTCTCATCATGTACAGAGGAGGACCTCTGCCTGGTGATGGCCTTATGCAGCTACCTGGCCTTGTGGGGCGATGCAGGGGGAGAGTTGTTCAGGCACTGTGATGCTAGCCTATTGACGAAATTCCAATTATGCACTGTGACTAAATGGGTGCTGGAGGCCTTGGTTCTGGATCACCTCCATTTTTGAACACATTCTTTCAGGATTGGGGTGGCTTCCACTGTGGCCACAATGGGCTATGGGGAGTTGAACATTAGGTGGTTGGAGTGTTGGAGGTCTTGGAGCTACAGTCTTATATCTGCCCACTCCCAACTCTGTAAGTTTGTGTGTTCTGTTGTTAACTGTTGTTTCTTTTTAGGCTCACTGCTCTGCCTGTGGAGGAGAAGAGCCATCATTTGTGGCCACAGTAGGGTCTTTGTCAGCGAGCTGCCATTTCCTTGGGACGTGTCCCATCCCCCTCCCTGTCTCCCAAAGCCTTATCCTGTTCATGTAGTACTTCTGTAACTGCCAAGGTCTCCAGCTGGTGTGATGTGGTGTTATGTCCTGCAGCTCTGGCTTATTTAGGTTTCCCGTGTGAACTCAACCTGTGTTTATGAAATTGGCCGTTGCTGTTCTCAGCCGCTTCGCGCCTTTTCTAATCTGTGAACCTGACGAGGGAAATATGTTCATTGGTTTAAACCTGGTTTGAATTTCCTTTTAATACACCTTCCCTGGGTATTGTAGCTATTCTTAACAATCTCTGTATGTTCGTGATCAACCATGCTTTGGAAATAAATCTTTCTTCTTTTTTGAACGTGGATCTATTCTCCTGTTTTGGGATCTAACATTTTTGTTAAGAATCACTTTTTCCCCCTCACCCCGAATCTGACCCCGGTCATGAGCGGGGCCGAAGGGAAACCTCCATATTTCACGGGAGACCAAGGTGCCATCCCGGTCAACGTTTCGACGTCGGGCTCGATGCCGACCGAGGGAGCCGTCGGGGGAGCGATCCCGAGGCACGAGACTATTCCCTGGCCGCCTCCTACCCCGTCGCAATGGGGAAAATGGGAGACGAGGACCATGGAGGATTGGACTATGTTTGATACTCAAGGCACGAAAGAGACTTTTGCTCATCGTGGGAGTGGACTTCGAGAAAGCCTGTTTGAGCCTAACGTGTATCCCGAAAGACCACGGAGTTGCCCGGCAGAAACTTTTCGGATTGAAGACGATTT
>NW_015165864.1:427664-427768 GCF_001447785.1 Gekko japonicus | reverse complement strand
AAGGGCAGGTCCAAAGAATGGGAACTACATCCGGGTGACTTTGTTTATGTTTCCACCAAGAACATTAAAATGCTTCGTCCCAGTAAGAAATTGGGGTGGAAATA
>NW_015165864.1:427356-427524 GCF_001447785.1 Gekko japonicus | reverse complement strand
CTACATTCTGTATTCCATTTCAGCCTCTTGAAAAAAGACACTGGTCAGTGTAAATGGCGGGATGCTCATGTTCAACCTCCCCCTGTACTCATTGAGGGACAGGAACACTTTGAGATTTCGGCCATTTTGGATTCCAAGTGTAAACGTGGTAAACTGTGGTATCTTGTG
>NW_015165864.1:386779-427275 GCF_001447785.1 Gekko japonicus | reverse complement strand
GGTGGGTAAGTTGAATTTTCAGGTGGGCAGTATGTCAGCGAGCTGCCATTTCCTTGGGACGTGTCCCATCCCCCTCCCTGTCTCCCAAAGCCTTATCCTGTTCATGTAGTGCCTCTGTAACTGCCAAGGTCTCCAGCTGGTGTGATGTGGTGTTATGTCTTGAAGCTCTGGCTTATTTAGGTTTCCCGTGTGAACTCAACTTGTGTTTATGGAATTGGCCGTTGCTGTTCTCAGCCCGCTTCGCGCCTTTTCTAATCTGTGAACCTGACGAGGGAAATATGTTCATTGGTTTAAACCTGGTTTGAATTTCCTTTTAATACACCTTCCCTGGGTATTGTAGCTATTCTTAACAATCTCTGTATGTTCGTGATCAACCATGCTTTGGAAATAAATCTTTCTTCTTTTTTGAACGTGGATCTATTCTCCTGTTTTGGGATCTAACAGTCTTTTGGGCAGCCCACCAGGCCAGGAGGAGGCACATCAGGTCACAGCTGGTGCTCAGTGAGTTCGCTATGGTTGATTGGTTGGGGTGCTGCTGTTTTCCCCTCAAATGGCTGTGGCCCCGCCCCCAGTGTGCCCGGTGTCATCACGTCACATCCGGCTGACGTGCATGCGGCACATGCGCGCTTCTCGCATGCACGCGCGTGCTGAAGACGCTGTCCGGGAGCCCCCCGCCACAGAAGAAAAATGACTTGGCAACCCTTGGAGGAAAGGTCCTCCACCTAACATGCTAATTGTCCACTTGGGTGGAAATGATCTGGGCCTTATGAAGGGCAAGGCACTGGTGGAGCAGGCCAGGGCCAACCTCGAGATCATCAGGAGCAGGTGGCTGGGTATGATGATTTAATGTTCTGCCATTTTGTTGCACTGGGAGTGACATGGAGCTGGGGACTCCAGGGGACTTGAGTGGGATTGAAAACAGGTGAACAGGGAGCTTTGGGAGGCCATGCAGGGGGTATTGGATCAATATTTGTTGCACCTCAAGACACAGTCAGAAGTGGAGGATCTGTACAGGGATGATGGCATGAATTTATTAGATAAGGGCAATGAGGATCTGTGGGAAGGGTTGCAGGCTGCCTTAGGTTGCCCGGTGGGTGCAGGGTCCTAAGCAGAGGCTTGGCCCTGGCAGTGGCAGGTTGATGAGAAAAGGGGGAAAGGGGATATGGTGAGCAACAGAGAGCACCTCCCTTGTTTGGTGGTCAAGGGGTCTGTCACGAGCCACCATGGGTTTTGCGGCCTAGGGCGGGGAAGGTGGATTGTCTTCAGAGCCACCCTGGCAGAGTTCCTCCCTTCCAAGCTACGTGTCTTGGGGGGGCACTACATGACAGTTCACAGTTTGTTGTGCCAGTGGGGTGTGATCCAAGGGTTTGGCTGACATTCAGGGCAAAGATGGCTCACCCACCATAAGGCAAGGAGGTGGTTGGGGGCCCCAACTCTTGCCTTGACACATTAAGAACATAAGAACATAGGAGACACCAATGTTGGATCAGGACAAAGGCCCATCCAGTCCAACACTCTGTCACACAGTGGCCAAAAATACCAGGTGCCACCAGGAGGTCCACCAGTGGGGTCAGGACATTAGAAGCCCTCCCACTGTTTACTCCCCCCTCCAAGCACCAAGAAGACAGAGCATCACTTGCCCCAGAGTCCCTATCTATACCTTGTGGCTAATAGCCACTGATGGACCTCTGCTCCATATGCTTATCTAATTCCATTTTGAAGCCAGGTAAGTTGCAGAGCCCCCCCGGCCCGCCTTCCCTGGCCCGCACCGAGGTGCAGAGCCCAGGGAAGGCCTCCGGAGCCTCCCGCCGCCTTTCCCAGCTCACCCGCCTAGCAGACAGCCCGGGAAAGGCCTTCAGAGCCCCACCATCTTTCCCAGCCCACCGGCCTCAGCGGATGGCCCGGGAAAGGCCTACAGAGGGGGCCCCCCGCCTTTCTCCCTCTTCTGCAAGGACAGATCTGCACGTCCTCCCCCCCCCAATAGCTAGCAATCCAAAACAGTCCAGTGGAGCCTGAGCGGTGGGTGTTGCCTTCTGACACACTTCCGGTGATGTCAGGGGGTGTGGCATATGCAAATGAGTTATGCTAATGAGCTCCTGCACCTCTTTTTCTATAAAATGACCCCTGGGGGGTAAGGAAACCAGAAGGTGGCAAGGACAAGAGTTGCTTTTTACAAGGAACATGCAGAATTTTTGTTACCTATTCATGTTAAGTCAATGACTATCCCCCCCCACCCCATTGTTATTCTAGGGATGCATTTGTGTGAGGTGTTGAGTCGTTAATTGACAGGATTTAATTTTTTAAGTAGGGTAATACTTTGTAGGTTACATTTCAGAACAGGAATGGTGGTGGATACACCTCTTCTCTAGTATTAATAAGTGCAAATACATACACATAAACAGCAAGGCTCAGCCCACCATTTTATACACTGCAAATACCAGAACATATTTTGAACTGAGATGCAATGTGTGCTCATTATATCAGTCATACTGTTGAACCATTATGCACTTTGAGCCCAGTCCTGATATCCCAGTGCTCATGCATTGTACACTCACTCAGCAGAGGAAAGAAAAATAAATGAGAGACATCATGCTCAGGTTCAGAAGACATAACAATTACATGAGAGTCCATACTTCGGCCCTACATGAGGCAGCCAACGGCATGTCTCATGAAGGCTGCCTTTGCCTCCTCGTGAGGAGGAAGGGGAAGGGCTGCAATTGCAGCCTGGACTTCTAAAGGGGGAGCAGAGCCGATGCTGCTTTTAACAGCCGGCTGCACTCTCCCCCGTTCAGTTGCTTGCTTCAGGTTCGGCCCACCCGCCCACTCTGTCTGTAGTGCAAGCATAGGCTGGTTGCTCCATTGAAAGGGGAGCCGGGTAGGAATTCTTTGCCACTTCTCTGATTGGCAGTTGAGAAAAAGGTGTTTTTTTGTCTATCCTGCACTGTGGCTAGTGGATTGAGGAATTGGCTTGGGATGGTGCCATGTGATAGATTTGTCACTTTATTCGGGGCAGAATTACATTTAGATAAAGTTCAAGCGGCTCGGTAAGCACCAATCAGCAACCCCGTGGGGGGCATAGGGGTCTGCAGGATCACCCCTGTGGCCGTGCGGCCAGGGATGAGGATCGCAGACTGCCTTTGGGGGGTGGCCATGACAGATCCTCCACGCTGGTTGTGCGGTGGTGTTGGAGGGATCCTCAAGGCGCATCTCAATTGCTGGGCTCGGCTGGTTTTGCAAGCGACTTGCAGTTGGCTCCAACCCGGGGCCTTGGTGTCTTGCCCGTTGTATGGTAAGGATGGGACCATGGTAACCCCAGGCCTTGACCGTGCCGCTGTTCACTCTTTGCCCTTGCCGTTACTTTCATTTATGTTAAATAAAGTGGCCTTAGTTTTACCCAACCTTTTTTTTTCGCGGGGGGGGGGGGGGGACAATGACCCTGCTGCAACTCACCAACATGTGGCATGCCAATGAAAGGCAGAGATGGAAGCAGCAAAGCAGCACATTATGATGGGGGTCACTGCGATATGAGAAATACATCATGCGAGGGAACTCAGCATCCTTTACTGTAAGCAGTACTATGGTGTGAGTGGGAAGAGCCCTGGAATAAACACACACCGTGGAGCGCCATAGATTTGAAGTTGGAGGCTTCTGTACCCATATTCCCTTTTGCCAGATGCAAATTTAGGGGAGGGAATATATCAATTCTAAATCCACGCTCTGTAGCTCCACCTTCCTGTAGCTCAGGAAGAATGCCCATGATCCTTCTGTACAGGTGTCAGGGGTAGGAGGCTCAGGAGCACCAGTTTTTTGGTCAGGCAAGGGGGAAGCAGTACCCACGGAATAACAAATATGGAGTTACAGGAGCTTTCCCAGAGTGGTGGCCCCTGAATGTTGGTGTCTGAAAAGGAGTACCTGTAAGCAGGGGTCATTTCGTAGAAAAAGAGGTACAGGGGCTCATTAGCACAAGTCATTAGCATAACTCATTTGCATATGCCACACCCCCTGACATCACCGGAAGCATGTCAGAAGGCAACACCCACCGCTCAGGCTCCACTGGACTGTTTTGGGTTGCTAGATATTGGGGGGGGGGGAATGTGCAGATCTGTCCTCGCAGAGGAGGGAGAGCTTGTACCTGAATAAAACTTGGTCTTAAAGGTGCCACTGGACTGTTTTGGACCAGGGGACCGGGGGGGGGGCTCTGCAACTTACCTGGCTGCTTCTTGCTCTGACTGAGGGCTGCTGGGGACAGGGGGTGGGGCATGTGCCCGCCCCCTGGGCTCTTTACTGCTGGGGCTCCGTTCCTGTGCGCTCCTGCAGGAAATGACCCCTGCCTGTAAGAGTTCTGAGCAGGGTTAGCCATATTTGACCACAGTGCTTGGTGTTTTCCTTGGCTGGTTATGACAGGCTCTTTCTGTGCCATTTTTTTTGCAAAATGTTCTTTCTGTGGGGCTCCCATCACCAGAGTCCCCTTGGTGTATTCCATGTGTGCCTGTCATGGGACCAGAGAGATACAGCACTAATGCAAGTGCCCTGTCATCTGAGGCCCTCCATCCAGAACCAACTCCCTCACTGTAGCCAGCAACATGGTAGCAACAGGCTTCATCTTTGAATATTTTTAGGCAATTTTTCAAGAGGTATTTAATTTCCTGGGCCTTGGAAAATAAGTAAGAGATGTTGCAGGGTCCCCTCCTGCTTCTGTTGGAATTATATATATTTAAGAGACTGGTTTCATCTCATTGATTTTTAAGCTACTTTAAAAAAAATGGTTGCTGTTGTTTCATACGGAGCCGCTGGGTCTGCTATTTATTTTTTTATTTTTATTGCCGTCTGCCTTGGGTGCCTGCTAGCCAAGGAGTGAGAAAGAAATATAAGAAATGAATACAAATAAGCGAATAGGTCAATGAGTATGTCCTGATGAAAGACCACTTTAAAAATGAAGCTAGATACTCCAACCTTCCACTAGCTTGAATAAGCATCAGCTGCCGATTCAGGAAGAGTCTTGGTCAAAAGTAGACCCCTGGAGACTTAAGCACCCATCTTTTATGAACTTCTCACCACAACTACTGAAATTGAATATCACTGAACACCATAGTAACAAATGAGCTCGGGACAAATGTTTGGGCTGATAGAAAATACAATCTCCCGTAAGTGAGATTGGCAATAACTGGTAGTTTATATTATTCGACATGCCATTACTCTTAAAAGAAGCCCCCTAAATGCTTCCATTTCCAAACTCATTTCAGTCGAAAACCGGGTAGGAGGGTAAATGAGAGTCATCTACAGTTCATCTCCAAAGCCGCAGTGCTTGTAATGAAAATTTCCCCTTCTCCATTCCATTTCCTGATGAAATGATAGGACAGGTTCTCAATGAGAGAGAGAGAGAGATGTTTACGAGAAGTGAACATAATACAAATACAAGTCGTGAATGCTGAGTGCAGCTAATACCCACATGAGGGATGGAGGACAGCATGTTAAGCAAGTGTTCTTTCGCAATCTTGGGCAGTTAATTTACAGAGTCGCTCCAGCGACAGTTCTCACTGAGAACAAACTGACACATGCACATGATTAACTTGTATCAACATTTTTTTTTATTAGCTTTGCACACCCATTCATCTTTGGGGGTTGATTTCAGAACCCCTCTCCCTTCCAGCCACCTGGATGATAAGCAACACATTTGCTAAGAACGCACACGGTTGGCTTTATCTCCCCAGAACTACAACCAGATGTTTATCTTCTGAGAGAAACCGGCCTTTCATTTATTTTCCTGGAAACACTGGGACTGCCTTTGCCGGCAATGATCATTGCAGGCATCTGGGGATAGCGATTTTTGTATTTACACTTCATGGCTGGTCCTTGGAAAGTTTAACAAATGAAATCAGTTTGTTACATTACTATTCGATAGACTTGTCATTGGCTTCCCAGATGTAGTCCCCTATATATGCCATACATCTATTACCTGGAGAAACAGAAAAAGGTAATTGAAAGCAGTGACATTCTGTGACTTTTGTTTCATTTCATTGCCTTAAATTGGGTGTGGGGAGAATATTAGCTCATTACAGAATTATTTTCCTCCTTTGTTTGACTGATATTATGGAAGGAAGATGGACTATTCGGTAGTCAGCAGGGGAGTGCAAATGTGCAGAAGCAAATGCCGGCACACAGAATATTACAGTCATGTCCTATTAAATGGAGAGAATTCAGTGGAAGGATTCCATTCATCACATGTGATAGCTACACCATGTTTCCTCAACAAGATCACATTGTATTGTTTGCACTCGAGACCAGTAGCCCACATTTGTCCTAGTTATCTCAAATGAAGTTTTAGACCTCATTTCCTAGCTGCGTGCACCTTCTTTTGTCCAATTTTTTCTTTTCCTCCCAAGAATCCCTTAATAACCTCATTCTTTTGGAGCACTCCTTCTTCCCCTGCTTCTTTTACCCTTTCTGCCCGGTCTGTCCCTGTTCAGCATCATAGCAGTTAAGCCAGTGGCATCCAGAGGGTCTTCTGGTTGGCCAGAAGACTGGTGCCTGCCTGTGGAGAAGGTGCTGGCATTTGCCTACCCCCCCCCCATCTCCTCAGAAGAAGCATGAGGGTGGGGCGAGCCAGTTGGCGCTCGGTGCAGGAGCGCTGGGCAATCAAGGGCTGGCTTGCAGGTCAGGTCTGGTGGAGGCTGCCCTCCCTCCTCAGTTCCGCCCAAAGCAAGCTCAGAGGAGGACAGAGCTGTGTGTCTGGTTGGGGGATCGGCAGTGCCTCACAGCTGCAGAGTTACATCAGCTGCAATGAGCCTGCTCCAGCAGGCCAGGTTTGGAGGTCTTTGGTGTGGCTGGGTGTGGGGGAGCCCAGGCCAGTTCACAACTGCAGGCCATGGGAGGAGGGGGAGGAGGAGGATTTATACCCCACCCTTCACTTGGAGTCTCAGAGCAGCTTACAAACTCCTTTCCCTTCCCCTCCCCACAACAGACACCCTGTGAGGTGGGTGGGGCTGAGAGAACACTGACACAAACTGCTGTTTTTCAAGGACAGCTGTGCCTAGGGTTGCCAAACTTAAAAATCCTACCGGCGGTGGAGCGTCCTGCTGCTCCGGGAGCCGGTCGGGAATGTGTGCGCGCGCGTGAGAAGCGCGCGCGCGCTGCCAGAGTGTCACCGGAAGTGACGTCACACGCTGGGCGGGGCCACGCCATTTGAGGGGAAAACAAAGAGTTTTCCCCTCAAATGGCGTGGCCCCGCCCCCAGCGTGCGACATCACTTCCGGTGACGCGCACGCCGGGGAGGGGTTTCCCCCAGGCCCCGATTCCCCGGCGTTGGGGAACGGAGCCTCCGATGCGGGGGATTTCCGCCCTACCGGGGGAGTTGGGAACCCTAGCTGTGCCAGAGCTTGTGACTGACCCAAGGTCACATCAGCAGGTGCAAGTGGAGGAGTGGGGACTCAAACCCAGTTCTCCCAGATTAGAGTCCGTGCACTTAACCACTATACCAAACTGGCTGTCTCCACTCATGGGGGCTTCTGTGGGTGCTGAGCTGAGCAGTTAGGAGGCCGGCACCCGCCTTTCACTTCCCCTACATGGCATGCTTTCTGGGAACTCCCTCCAACTCGATGACTCACAGCTGCAGAGCTACACTGGCCGCATCAAAACTGCTCCAGCAGGCCAGGTTTGGAGAGCTTTGGTGGTGGGGGGGGCAGGGCGGTTCACAACTGCAAGCCATGGGGTTCCCCTTGCAGTGTCTTCTCTGGGCGATAAGCTCAGCAGTTAGGTGGCCGGCACCCACCTTTCACTCCCCCCAGGTGGCTGTGAGGAATGGGCCCTGATCGAAGGGCAATTTGTACTGCAGAAGCAAAAGGTGGCGAGCAGGCGAAGGATCCCCTGAACCCTAACATTCCTGCATCATGCATCTGCATGTGTGCAAAGGGGTCTTTGGGGGAAGGAAAACTTTTGTGGGGAGTGGTGGTGTGTCATATGTATTTGTGGTTGAGCTTGTTTGGCGCCTAGTTTTATGTGCAGTTTTAGTCATTTCAGAAACAGCACACGCCATCTGATGAGCCCACTGCTTCCAAGCATCGCGGTCACTCATTGAATTGTATCTTCCCCCAAAATCTCGCTAATTAGCCTGTTTGGTCAACTGTCAGAATAATTAATCCAATCCTGCTCAATAATCTTTAAGGTTCTCAGCAGGGCTTTTTTTGTAGAAAAAGCCCAGGAGGAACTCATTAGCATAATAGGCCAAACCCAGCAGCAGAAACTCATTAGCATATTAGGTCACACCCTGACAGCCCAGCTTATTAGCATATTAGGCCACACCCTCATGTCTTCCCTTGGCAAGCCCGGGCAAGCCAGCCCTTGGACAGGCTGGGGAAGGCACGGGGAGGCATTTAGATTCTTCCAGAGCCCCCTCATGGCCCACCTGCCTCGGAGTCACTCTCCAGGCCTTCCCTCTGTAGCCACTCATGCAGAGGCTTTGGCTGTAGTAGGTGTGGCCAACTCTGAAGCCAGCTGGAACGCCGTTCCTGCGCGTTCCTGCCCAAAAATAGCCCTGGTTCTCAGGCAGAAATCTTGGAACTCTTCTCTGTCACCACAAGCCATACCTAAGGATCCGGCGCCCCTTTATTAATCCAAAGCTGGAACATTTTCAGGTCAGAAAGAATTAGTTATAATTCAGCTTTACCCCTACTATGTGCTTCTGGTAGAATGGGTCTCTGGTTTTCTAGCTTTAGTGTGGCTGAGCACCTGCTTGACATACAGAAGGTCCCAGGTTCAAAACCCGGCATCTCTGGGTGAAAGGCCCAGGTAACAGGTGATGTAAAAAACCTCTACCAGAAACCCTGGAGAGCTGCTCCCAGTCCTAGTGGAAAGTGCTGACCTTGATGGGTCAAAGATCTGCTTCAGTATAAGGCAACTTCAGGTGTGTGTATCTCCCATGTGTTGAAAGAGCTACATTGCATTTTGGGGTATAATGCTAACCCATTTTCTTCTCTCTTGTTGTGGTGCAGTTATGTCTGCCAAGGTGGCTACGCAGAGAACAGGGGGCTGGAGCAGGGTGGTTCACAAGAGAGTGCTGCGGGCCATCTCATCCTCAAAGGATGAGGGCAGCCCTTCCCTCTGGGATTTGGTGGCTGTTGTGTA
Source organism: Gekko japonicus (assembly GCF_001447785.1). NCBI lineage: Eukaryota > Metazoa > Chordata > Lepidosauria > Squamata > Gekkonidae > Gekko > Gekko japonicus. The sequence goes on along the minus strand of NW_015165864.1, from coordinate 418,155 downwards.
TTCAAAGCTGCCTTGAATGCATGATATGTTGTGAAACATCTAACTGAAATGTAATGTAAAGCTTTGTCCTGGGCTAGGATCCAAATCCATCCAACCGTGTTACTAGCCCAGGAAGCACCTAACCAATCACCTTCTAGCAAACTCCCTGAGCGGGAACATCCATGATTGGTCCTTATGTGAACAACCTTATTGGTTGGTATTTGTACAGTTGGTATTTGTACAGAATTAGCCGGGAATGTTTTAAAAGCAGGACAGCTGCAATGTAAAGGCTGTTCTGGCTATCAGATGTTGATCCGTGTTGGAGTTGTGTTCGAGTTGAAGAATAAAGTTGAGTTCTTGCTGAATTACTCTCCAACTGCTTTGTTAAGTGAGCGACTTAACAGTGGCCAAGAGCGAAACCATGGAAAGGGCCTCCATGGAGAGCCATGGAAAGAAGCAGAAGCTAACACACTGGGTGCATCCACACCATCAAAGTGTGGGAGATCAGTGGCATGTGAGCAGGAGTTGTGTGCCCTTTATGCTAGGTTGGCTCCGTTAGAGGAATCTGAGGGTGGAGTGGATGCCCAATTCACAGGCATCAGCACAGGACTGGGGCCAGCGAGCCAGCAAGGGATGGCGGGGGAATGGGTGCTCCTGGCGGGCACCTGCTGGGTAATGCCCACTTGGCACCCCCCCACACACACTCTGGAAGTAGGGGTGTTGGGATTTGTGGGTAGACAGGGGCAGTGGCAACTCATCCCTGCTTAGTGGCACTCTGGCCCACCGCCTGCGGCATAGGGGCAAGACACAGCAGGTCAAGTATGGAGGGGCCTAGAGGCCATGCCAGGGCCAGGGGTGCCCTTAGGGGCTGATGGGCAGGCCCCTTGGTGGGGCGGAATGCCGCATAACCCGGCTGCGGACCTCCCCTATGCTTATATAGAGATGTCACTCCTCCTTGGGGATCACCTACTGCCAGACACTAAGACTAAGATTTGGAGAGGTGAGTCTGTGGATATTTTCATGCTCCTCTTTTGGGAGGTGAAGGCAAGCATGAGGGATGACCCCAGGAAGCTTGAGAAAATCAAGCACATCCAGATTGACAAGCACTTTGACACCTGGCTGGTGGCTTACACGATTTACATAGGTGTGGTGATGCAGGTTTACCCAGACAGGGGGCCAGCATTGGTAAAATATCAGGACCTCATACACAGGGCATATAAGGAATACTCGGGGGCCTCTTGGCTGCATTATGATGAGATGTTCCACTCTCGGGCAGCCTTGGATCCCTCTTTGCCTTGAGATCAAGAGCGCCAACAGCTCTGGCCTCAATGCATGAGCCCCACGGTAGCCATTCCAGTGGGCATGTGGGAGCTGGGTAGGGAGCTGGTGATAAGCAGGGGGATCAACCCCATCTTGTCAACTGGGGCTTCAACACCTTGGGGAATTGCTTGAGGAAGACATGCAAATTCAAACACGCTTGCAGCTCATGCGGAGGCATGCACCCTGTGTCCTTCTGTGACAAGGGCAGCCCTGAGGGGAAGGAGCCCGGGGGTCAGGACCATTAAAGGGTACCTGGCAGTGACCACATTTCAGCTGAGAGCAGGGGTGGGAGGAACACACATGGAACTTCAGGTCAGGGCCCAGGATGGAGGGCTGGGCTGGGGAAGCACCACTGGTGCCTGGCACCAGGCAGCCCTTCACCCAGGGTTCATGGGGGTGTTAGATAGACTGGTAGGGGGACATCTACTTGTCACAAGAGGAGGCCAAGTTGGTCAGGGTGGCCACGTGGGTGGTCTGGATGGCTAGCAGGGAGTAACTTCAGTGCCCACTCCTTTGCATTGGAGTTGCTTGGACAGCTGCAGGGCGGGGGTCTAGTCCCTCTGAGGTCTGGCATTGGGCCCAGGCATATGGTGTTGGTGGACCGCAACGGTGCTGGCTGATGGTGTATTTCTTTACAGGATGCGGTGCAAGGGCAGAGGTAACCAGTATAATGGTTGGTGACTCCAGCTTAGGCACCCAGCCAATGCTCCCTCTAAGCTGTGGAGTCTTTTTTTTTTTAATGCCCCCATAGGGGATTTTTTATTGCTTTTTCTATAAACTACAACAGAAAATAGGAGAGGGGAACTATAAACTATAGGAGAAAGTAAAGTAAACCCACTAAAAACCCAAGAGATGGTGGTCATACGTAATGCTCATAAAATTAGCTTCTTAACTCAAAATTACAATTAAAATTCATTGAATAAGATCATCTAAAAATCTATTCAAACTGATAGTAGATAAGATTGAAAACTCCCCCATATCTGACTTCATAAAGAACCAAAGTAAGAAATAATTAAACAAAGTAAAAAAAAAATTAAAACAATCCAGAGTGCAATATCTGCTCATTTTTTGTCCTTTTTCTTTCTCAGGTGATAGCATGTTTTGGTGGCAGCTGTGGAGTCTTGAGAGCAAAACTTCTACTTTGTGAGCTGCTGGCATTAAAGCTGTGAACGAGCCATTGGGCTGCTGCATCAATCAGTCTGCTCTGGAGCCCTCCTTCCTGAGCTAAGACAAAAATGTGTGAGCCGGAGGCTAAAAAAACGGTGAGCTGGCTCACACTAACTCAGCTTAGAGGGAATACTGCACCCAGCTAGGCATCAGAGACCAGGCTTCTGCTGAATGGGTAGAGGAGGGTCAAGTGGGCTGGAGCTGACCATTACCTTTCCTTTATGATCATTGGTTGACAGGAGTGCCTCCTGAGGGCATGATCATGCATTTAGGTGGTGACAATCTGGGCACTAGGTGAGCAGTCTCCACCCTGGGATCAAGTCCTTGGCACCGCATCTGTTCTGGCACAATGGAGTTACTGGGTCGGTCATTTGTTCAGTTGATCTACAGGGTGGTCTGTGTGACCAGTTGGTTCATGGTTGGTAGGAGGGGAGTTAAGCCGAGGCTAACCCCCTCTGTGGTGGGAAAAGTATGGGTTGAGGGGATTTTGAGTTGGCAAGCACTCCAAGATATCAGTGATGGGGGGGGGTCCTCAAACTGTGTACCTATGGGCTTTGCAGTCAGGGTGACTCAGTTGGGGGAGGCTCTTCAGGGTGGGGGGAGCATATGACAAACCTTAAGGCTTTGCAGTTGTGGGCTGGAATGCGCCCTCCCTCCCTTCTACGCACTGGCATGCGGGCCATGAGAAGTAAGGTTCGGAAGGATCCCAGGTCTGGCTCTGAGCTGGGGTGGGTTTACCCTGTCAGGAGGCTCGCTTTACAAGCACAATGCAACCTGCGCTTTAATGTGTTAATGAGATGGTGCAGATCAGCTTATGTTTAAATAAAATTCCCAGTATAACCCATATCTAATGTTGTGTTTCATTCGAGGGGTGGGTGGGTGACTACTCTGCCAGGCAGTATCTGAACCTTTGACTGTGGGAAGCTTCACCATTACCATCATGACCATATCAAAATACTCCCTTAAAATCTAGATATTTCGGCTTCTGGTGGCTCTGTTTCTTTCATCCATTTAAATAGGCGACTCAGGCAAAATTACTTTGAACACGTTGACTGTTGCGAGTGTAAAAAGTGAAATTCAAGATGTTGTTCAGCTTGCAGTTCTGCCAGGAAATATAATTCTTTGTGTGCGTTTCAATGCAGCTTCAGTGATTTCCCATCAGAACGTTTTCCCCATCTTGATCTCTTCAACTGTGTGTTCATCTTTTATACCTCCTTTGGTGTAATTCTTTGTGGGAATATTGGAGTGGTCCCTTTGAAGTCCTGGATTTTGTTTTTCCACCTTTGCTAGAAATCCTCCCCCCCACCACCATCAGAGTAAAGGCTTGTCAATGGCCCCCTGGTAAGACTTTTATTTGAGGAGGAAACTATTTTGATGAATGGCCCCTTTTTTCTTTGTTTGAACATTGCAGGTAAAAGTTCCTGGCATGTTCTTTTTAGCCCGGTTTATTTCATGTTTGCCTTCTCTCCTGCTGAAGCAGACTCCATCCCGCTGAAACATCTCCTGGCAGTCCCCGGCCCGAAAGATGTCCGCTTAGCCTTGACCAGGGCCAGGGCTTTTTCTGCCCTGGCCCCCACCTGGTGGAACATGTTCCCATCTGAGATCAGGGCCCTGTGGGATTTATTACAATTCTGCAGGTCCTGTAAAATGGAGCTGCTCTGCCAGGTCTTTGGTTTGTCAGCATAGAAGTGCTGCTTGTTAAGACATCAGGCTGGTGATCTAACTGACAGTTCATGACAGCTACATTGTCTAGTTCATACCAGTTCTGACCAGAGCAAGAATGCCTGTGCATAAGGACTCAGCACTGAATGCCGACTGGTGTTTGTTCTGTGCTGATATGTATATATCTGTGAATATACTGCACTGTTTCTCTCTGCTCTCAAACATATTGTCTGGCGAAGCACTTTGTAAGTTTGAATTGTGTAAATAAATGTAAATGGTTAGCACAAGACACTTTGGACTGTTGCTTTCTATTTCTAAGACCTCACCAACTTAGAGCTTATCACCACATTACCGCGACATGGTTGAGGTGGTAGTCATCTAGCCATCTGGGCCTCCCCTGCTCCCACTGCACACATTGTCGCAATGCTAATAGCGCTTGCTGTGATTTGCCCTACTCATGGAGACCAACAGAGTATCACTGCAGGAGGCACTATGAATCTGCCTTAATTAGTTGCCATCTATTTCATTTGGACTGAAACTTGATTGATGTGTGTGCAATTTTGAAGCTGTCTTGGGGAAGTTGTCTCGGTGATATCCACTTGAATGTGGGGTGCTGCAGGGTGCAGTTAACATAAGAACATAAGAGACACCAATGTTGGATCAGGCCAAAGGCCCATCCAGTCCAACACTTTGTCACACAGCGGCCAAAAATACCAGGTGCCATCAGGAGGTCCATCAGTGGGGCCAGGACACTAGGAGCCCTACCACTGTTGACCCCCCCCCAAGCACCAAGAAGACAGAACATCACTTGCCCCAGAGCCCCTATCTATACCTTATGGCTAATAGCCACTGATGGACCTCTCCATATGCTTATCTAATTCCCTTTTGAAGCTGTCCCTTTTGAAGTTCTCTCCCCAATGCTATTTAATATCTATTTGTGCTCCCTTGCCCAGATTATTCGGAGATATGGGCTGGGCTGTCACCAGTAAGCTGATGTCATTCAGCTCTATCTGCGAATGGACAGCTGCCCGGACTCTGTCCCCGAACATCTAGACAGGGCATTAGAGGCCATGGCTGGTTGGTTACAGCAGAGCAGACTGAAGTTGAATCCATCGAAGATAGAGGTCCTGCACTAGGTCATGGGTGGACAGGGCTGGACATCAAGCTCCCAGCCTTTGGCGGGGCCCACTTGGTGCCGGCACCAAACATAAAGAGGCTGGGAGTGTCCCTGGATGCATCATTGTCTATGGAGGCCCAGGTCACTGCCACAGCCAGATCAGCTTTTTTTTCCATCTGAGGCGGGTCAGGCAGTTGACCCCATATCTTGCACCTTGTGACCTGGCTGTGGTGATGCATGCAATGGCCACGTCCAGGCTACATTATTATAATTCTCTCTATGTGGGGCTGCCCTTGACTCCGCTCTGGAAATGGCAGATGGTGCAGGATACAGCCACATGGTTATTGATATCACTGCCTGTGTGGGGTGACATCCGCCCAGTGCTGTGCAAACTGCACTGGCTGCCTATTGAATACTGGATCTGTTTCAAGGTGCTGGGGCCTGCATATCTTTGAGACCACTTCTCCCCATATGAGCCCCAGAGGGCATTGCGCTCTTTGAATCAACATCTGCTGAGGGTCCCTGGCCCTAGAGATATCCGACTTCCCTCAACTAGGGCCAGGGCTATTTTGACTCTGGCCCCTGTCTGGTGGAATGAGCTCCCATCAGAAATTAGCGCCCCGCGAGAGCTTTTACAGTTCCACAGGGCCTGCAAGATGGAGCTCTTCCACCAGGCCTTCAGTTGAAGCAGCGGGTATCCAATTCAATCTGGCCTCCCCACTCCTCACCCTTATGAGTCTCTCCTAGGTGCCTGTTGAGGAGTAAGTTATTTTAAAGTATTTAGTGTTTCGCCATCATGGAAAGCAAACCTCAACAGCCCACAACAGACAACCCTTTTTTTAAAAAAAAGTACAACAGTATGTTCATATTAGTATATTGACGGGATGTCAGCAGGCGGCAGGGAAAGCAGAAACTAAAACTGAACAACATAACCATGCTTTATTTAAACAGATAAAGGCAAACCAAGAGCCTTGCAATTCTAGAATTAGAAGTTCATAGACATACAAATTTTGTAATGCTTAGAACATAACAAAGGAGCTGCAGTGGCTCAAGTGGTTAAGACGCTGAACTGCAGGCTGTGGAAGGTCGGTAGTTCAGCAATTCGAGACCCAAGTGTGCCGCATGACGGAGTGAGCTCCCGTCTCTAGTTCCAGCTCCTGCCAACCTAGCAGTTCGAAAGCAAGACATTGCAAGTAGATAAATAGGTACTGCTCTGGTGGGGACGGTAACAGCGTTCCGTGCACCTTGGTGTTTAGTCATGCCGGCCACCTGACCACGGAAATGTCTTCGGACAGCGCTGGCTCTTCGGCTTGGAAACGGAGATGAGCACCGCAACCCTAGAGACGGATTCGACTGGCTTTCGAGCAAGGGAACCTTTACCTTTACTTAGAACATAACACATCTCCCTCAGCATATCTGTGTTGATGCATATACATAAAGTAGGAGAGGGCATCACACACAACTACTTGCCCTCGGCAAGATGCCTCTTGTTGGCTCACACTGTGTCCTCTTCTTCCTCTGGCACTAGCAGAGTGTATTCATCACCATGTTCTATAAGAACATTATTCCCCTTTTCTTCACATATGTTTTGAAGAATCACACATCCAGTAACCACCAGGGTAACATTCTCAATAAATACTGTTAGGCATGTAGAAAGACAGCGTTGACAAGTCTTTAACCCACCAAATGCTCACTCAATATTACATGCCTTGCGCAGTTTTTGGTCAAAGTTCCTCTCCCTCAACCTCCTGGCATCGTTGGATGGCTTCATCAGCCAGTGCCACATGGGGTAGGCACCATCTGCTATCATTAGTGCAGGAACACTCATCCCTTGCAGAGTGATTGTTGGGTTGCCAGGAACCAAATCCCCCAGCATCCATTGCAGAACACAAGTGTCTTTTTTTTTAATGAGTCTGTTTGTGTCTGTGTGCTTGTGAGTCTGGAAGTCATGGTGACTTCTGGCAACCCCTACTGGGGATAGGACATTTCAGAGAGGTGGCTTATATTACCTGCCTCTGTGTCTGAGCCCTGGTATTCCTTGTAGGTAGTCCTTCCAAGTACTTGCCAGGGTTGGCCCTGACTTGCTTCCAAGGTCTGATGAGACTGGGCTTAGCTGGGCTAACCAGGTCAGGGCCAGAAAATAAGTTTGAGCTGGTAAATATGAAAGTATCATGAGTCTTCCCGCTCCACCCAACCTCAGGGTTGATGAATCAGCCAGTCTTGTTGACTGACCCAAGCAGAAAGATAGAGAAGAAATTCTCCTTCCAGGGGCATGAATGGTGAAGTGTGTTCTGTCGATGGTGCCAACACAGTGGGGGACTCCAATGTATGCAAACCCATCCATTATGTGGAATCAAAAAGAAAAGGAAAACTGTAAAGAACCCACTCCAGCTGTTCAATCAGGATCACAGTTTCATTATAACTTTTATTATAGGCTGCAATATCAATATCAAGAAGTGAGAAGAGAGACTGAATTTATACCCTGCCCTTCACTTGGAGTCTCAGAGGAACTTACAATCTCTTTCCCTTCCTCTCCCCACAACAGACACCCTGTGAGGTAGATGGGGCTGAGAGACCTCTTTGAGAACTACTCTTGAAAGAACAGTTCTAAGAGAACTGTGGTTTGCCCAAGGTCACCCAGCAGCTGCATGTGGAGGAGTGGGGAATCAAACCCAGTTCTCCCAGATTAGAATTTGTGCTCCTAACCACTACACCAAACTGGCTCAATGCAATGTATTGTGACATAGTTGGCTGCTGTTATTTCATTGTTACGATAGCATTGCAACACAATAAGCATAGGAATTTTTAAAAATAAAATAAAATAAAATCTATGGTTTACCTTTCTGATCTCATTGCCCAGTCAGACAGTCTTCTCATACAATTCTATCTCCAGTGCAAAGCACACCTCAAGGATGATTTCCCTCACCATGGATAGTCCCAGACCAAATGGCTCTTCATGGTAGGTATTAGCATTGGCTAAATACCAAATGGCAACTGCAACTCACTTCTCCATAGGAACTGGTGCAAGCATCTTGGTTCTCTGTTGATCAAGCCTTCCTCTCTGGACAGATACAATCTCTATAAACATTTTGTGGCTCAAACAGCAGAGCCATTTTCTTTCCCAAAGACAGCACAAATATACTGAGCAAGTAGTCAAGGTAGACCTGAGGCAGAGCAGGATCACATTCACCAGGGAAACCAACACAGTGTGCACTCTGAGTGATCTTGTTTCTTCCATGTCCATTACTTTTGGAAAAGGAACACAAAAGAACAAAAAGATTCTCTGGTACCAGAGTAGGGATCAGAATGGTGGCTCCTCATGGCAAACAGTGCATTTAAAGTTTAAATGGACCCAAACACCGCCCACCTTGTGGCAGGAATACAAATGGCCAACCACTATTGAATATGTCACCACTACACATTCAGCCCTTTAGAGGACAGTGCTATGATATCATAATGCTACCGCACATGCAGAAAAGAAAAAATGGAGGTGCCATCGGTGAAGAAGCATATGATGGAAAGGTTATGCAATAACAAATCCTCCCCTTTTCCAAGGAGGGGTGGAATAAATGAAGCAGGTTTGGTGCAAATTCAAAAAGAAAAACACCGAAAGAAATGCCCTGTTGTGGAATGGTTGCAGCAAAGTCGAAGCGTCAGCATGGGAATTCTACTCACTGGAAATGGGTAGTAAGCCCGCTGTGTGAAAAAGGTCTCAGTTAGTATGCCCCTGCCTCAGGTTCCACCTTTCAAACAAGTAAAATTAACCAAAGAAAAGAAAGTAGCGCCCTTTATTCCTTTTTGGTATTTCTTTTGGTATTTTTCCATATGTGCACATGTGTGTGTGCACCTGGAAGTCATGGCGACCTCTGGCAACTGACCCCTACTGGGGGTTTGGAGGATATTTAGAGAGGCGGCTGAATAACGCCTGCCCCCACCTCCCAACTGCTGCTATTCCAAGTAGGTCTCCCATCCAAGTACTTACCAGAGTCTGCCCTGCTGAGCTTCCTCAAGCTGATGAAACTGGGCTTGCTTGGGCTACCCAGGTAAGGGCAAAAGTAGCACCCTTTCTGGATGGCATCTGTCCTCTAGGACTCCATGTCAACACCTGCCCGTTTGGCCATCTCTTTGCTCAGTTTCCAATGTCAGCTAGAACTTCTTTGTTCCACAACCTTTCCCAATTTTTTAACATTGTTCTGCTGAAAATGACAATTGAACAGACAATAATCTATAGCCATTATTTTTACATTGTGCTATTTCTAAGGACGTTCTGGAGAAAATGGTTTTAATTATGGGTTGTCTGATTTTGCTGGGTTTGCAAATTGTTTGGGTACTATTTTGGGTAAAGACGCAACCACAGATTCTGCAAACAAATCAGTGTGTGTGTGGGTGTTAGCTCCACTGGAACACAGTGGAAAGATAGCTAATGTTAGTTATACTTTCCCTTGCCACCCCTCTGGCCAGGCCGACTCGCTCCCTTTAACCCTTTGCTTGACTCAGGGGTGCAAAAGATGCCTCGCGGCTCCCTCCGTCGGCAAAAAGCGTGGCGCCGAGAACCCGCCTTTTCCCTCCTGGCCGAGAGGGGATACCCTGAGATCATGCAGCTGCTCTCCCCCCAGAAAAAGCGAGCCCCGTTTTGCAAAGGTGCGGGAGGGGCGTGTGCGAAGTCTCTGCAGGAGCAGAGGCCGTGCAGGGCACGGTTGATGCCCGGCAGCCTCTTCCCAGACAGTCGCCAGCCCTCGCTCCCTTGCCCCAGCGGCCTGCACCTCTGGCGGGGTCACAAACCGGACGGGCATGTGGAGAGCCCGAGCCCGGGCCCATCTTAAAGGCGCGGAAACATGGGGGGAGGGCCTGGGGAAGAAGCGGAACTGGGGAGCCCCTCCGCTGCCTGGCACGCCGCACGAGGGGGCAAAGGGATAGGGAGCACCACCACCGTCGCCGCTGCCCTCAGCTGATCCTCCAGACGAGGGGCCAAGGCAGCCCGGCGGGGCCGGAAGCAGGGCGGCTGGAAGCAGGGGGTGGGGCTTCATCATGTGCCCCACCCCCGCACCTCACCCGGGGAAATGGCGTTCCCCCACGATCCCCCCTGAATCGACCTCTGCTTCCTGCGATAATCAAGAGGTACTCACTCTGGACTCCTAAGAGTTATTCATGACAACAATGTTATGAAAGCAGGTTTAATTTGTTAAGTGCAGTTTCCAAATTGATGGTGAAATGTGAACACCTTTGACCTTGGAAACAACCTCCTGTGAATCTGTCATGATCTGGGCTGTGCCACCAGAGGCCTACTAGGCCCAGGGAGACTGACTAGCAGTAGGTGAGGCTGGGCCTGCAACTCCCAGAAGCCCCTGACAGGTTTTGGAGCCAAAATCGACCAATAGGGCAGAAGAGCGCTGGAACAAAAGGGCTGGTGTCAGAGCAGAAGCTGTTCTTTCTTCCAGAGGGCAGAGCCAGAAGGAAGGCTGCTGCAGGAAGAAACCTTCATCCTGAGGGAAGGGTGAGTAGTCTAGTGTCACTTGGAATAGTGAGCTAGGGACAGTACATATTTAGGGCATTTGATTTCTTTTCTTTTCACCCACTTACTGTTATTATTCTGCACCTTGTTGTTTGACCTCCTATAAAATAAACTTTTTCCTTGTTTCACTCTGCCTGGTCCTCACGCCTGTTATTTGGCCAAAAGGGAGGTCTGAAGGTCTTAGGAGGGTGCTCTGGGCCTTCTCAAGGGAACCTAAATCCAGAGTGGTGGCAGCATCAGGTGACACCCCACCTGAACCCTGACAGCATCATTGATGTTATAATGATGGGAAATGTCCCTCAAATGCAGCTGATGAAAAGTAGATGGCTGCCCAGGCCAAGTGAGCAGAACTGGAGTGGGGGAACAGGGGTGGCAGATGTGGAGGTAAGCATCAATTTCCCAGAGAAACTTCTCCTGATATCAAAGCCATCATTTTTGCAAGGGGATGAACATCCCTACAGACAATAACTTGTGCAAGTGCATCTTCAGCAGCAGACTGACTTTTGTCCTTTCTATTGGTTTATCTAGTACCTCTTTATCCCATCCTTCCTTCAAGGAGCTCAGCTACACAGTTCTTCCTTCCCTATTTTATACTCTCAACAACCCTGCAAGGTATGTTAAACCAGGGGTCATTTTGTAGAAAAAGAAATCTCCCCACTGGGGACTTGGTAGGACCACACTGAGAGGTTCCCCCTACACACACACACGAGGAAGCAGCCTTTGCATCACCTCCCTCCCCCTGGATCTGGGGAGATGTGGCTGCATGGGGGAGGGGGGGAAGTCCGTGCCAGGTGGAAGGAGGGAGGGAGGCGTGTGGGAAATGCCCGGGCCGGGCAGGGGGACAAAGGGCCAGCGCCTGATTGGGAAGCGAGGGGGGGCCCTTCTCTGGGGGGAGGGGCTCCTGCAGCAAAGCTGGGAGAGGATTTTCCACCATTTCCCACCCCCCATTCCCCCTTTGCTGAAGAGCAGCCCGCAGAACTCAACGGATTCCCCGGCGTGGTTGGGGGAGGCCGCGGCCGGCGTGGGAAAGACAAGGGCGGTGTTCCCACGGGGCGGGGCGAGAGAGGGAAGTGACCTCACAAGGAGGAGGAGGGGTCTCCCTCTCCGCAGCCCCTCTGGCCACTTTAACCCTCCGCTTCACTCGAGGGTGCAAAAGAAGCCGCCGTTGGCAAAAAAGCGTGGCGCCGAGAACCCGCCCCCCTCCCTCCTGGCCGAGAGGGGATACCCTGAGATCATGCAGCTGCTCTCCCCCCAGAAAAAGCGAGCCCCGTTTTGCAAAGGTGCGGGAGGGGCGTGTGCGAAGTCTCTGCAGGAGCAGAGGCCGTGCAGGGCACGGTTGATGCCCGGCAGCCTCTTCCCAGACAGTCGCCAGCCCTCGCTCCCTTGCCCCAGCGGCCTGCACCTCTGGCGGGGTCACAAACCGGACGGGCATGTGGAGAGCCCGAGCCCGGGCCCATCTTAAAGGCGCGGAAACATGGGGGGAGGGCCTGGGGAAGAAGCGGAACTGGGGAGCCCCTCCGCTGCCTGGCACGCCGCACGAGGGGGCAAAGGGATAGGGAGCACCACCACCGTCGCCGCTGCCCTCAGCTGATCCTCCAGACGAGGGGCCAAGGCAGCCCGGCGGGGCCGGAAGCAGGGCGGCTGGAAGCAGGGGGTGGGGCTTCATCATGTGCCCCACCCCCGCACCTCACCCGGGGAAATGGCGTTCCCCCACGATCCCCCCTGAATCGACCTCTGCTTCCTGCGATAATCAAGAGGTACTCACTCTGGACTCCTAAGAGTTATTCATGACAACAATGTTATGAAAGCAGGTTTAATTTGTTAAGTGCAGTTTCCAAATTGATGGTGAAATGTGAACACCTTTGACCTTGGAAACAACCTCCTGTGAATCTGTCATGATCTGGGCTGTGCCACCAGAGGCCTACTAGGCCCAGGGAGACTGACTAGCAGTAGGTGAGGCTGGGCCTGCAACTCCCAGAAGCCCCTGACAGGTTTTGGAGCCAAAATCGACCAATAGGGAAGAAGAGGGCTGGGGAACAAAAGGGCTGGTGCCAGAGCAGAAGCTGTTCTTTCTTCCAGAGGGCAGAGCCAGAAGGAAGGCTGCTGCAGGAAGAAACCTTCATCCTGAGGGAAGGGTGAGTAGTCTAGTGTCACTTGGAATAGTGAGCTAGGGACAGTACATATTTAGGGCATTTGATTTCTTTTCTTTTCACCCACTTACTGTTATTATTCTGCACCTTGTTGTTTGACCTCCTATAAAATAAACTTTTTCCTTGTTTCACTCTGCCTGGTCCTCACGCCTGTTATTTGGCCAAAAGGGAGGTCTGAAGGTCTTAGGAGGGTGCTCTGGGCCTTCTCAAGGGAACCTAAATCCAGAGTGGTGGCAGCATCAGGTGACACCCCACCTGAACCCTGACAGCATCATTGATGTTATAATGATGGGAAATGTCCCTCAAATGCAGCTGATGAAAAGTAGATGGCTGCCCAGGCCAAGTGAGCAGAACTGGAGTGGGGGAACAGGGGTGGCAGATGTGGAGGTAAGCATCAATTTCCCAGAGAAACTTCTCCTGATATCAAAGCCATCATTTTTGCAAGGGGATGAACATCCCTACAGACAATAACTTGTGCAAGTGCATCTTCAGCAGCAGACTGACTTTTGTCCTTTCTATTGGTTTATCTAGTACCTCTTTATCCCATCCTTCCTTCAAGGAGCTCAGCTACACAGTTCTTCCTTCCCTATTTTATACTCTCAACAACCCTGCAAGGTATGTTAAACCAGGGGTCATTTTGTAGAAAAAGAAATGCAGGGGCTCATTAGCATAACTCATTAGCAAAACTTATTTGCATATGCCACACCCCCTAACATCACCACTATCAGCATCAGAAGAGCTCCAGTATACGGATGCTTATGCTGAAATGCAACCCCATTAGTCTTTCAGATGCTAGAAGATCCCTGTTTATCTTAACTGGAAAGCAAAAGCCGGTGAACTCAATACAGCCTACTTTTGAGTAAACATGCACAAATCCAGGCTGCGCATCAGTTTCCTGTGTGTCACAACATCCCCTTCCTAGGCTGCATTTTTTTTTAAAAAAAAAATCAAACTGCATTTAAAAAAAAATACTCTGTAATCTTTATGACCTTTCCTAGAAATCTCCACAACGTTTTCCCTTCAGGCATGCATGTTCAAGGTGGCATCCCTTGATTGCTACTGTCCTAGGTGGGGGGCGCTCATGTGGAGGCACTTACGTGGGGTGCACATGGCAACAGCTAAGTTGCTGAGCTGGTGGGTCTCCCTGATCCACAGGAAGAGCGATCCCTGTAGGCACATGCGTGGAAGTGCACCAGCTGCTCGACCAGGCACCCGCAGAAATGGTGCAGGGCCCCGACCCTCTCTTCTTGTGCATGGTGCCCCCTTCCCTCCCCCACCTCCCCAGGGAGCTCAGCCAAATGGAGAAGACAAAGGTGACAATGTTGATGGGATAGGCGGGGCAGAAACAGGACAAGATGCTGAGCCACAGGTAGCTCTTGGGCATGTGCACCTCTTCCTCGGGCTCCGCAGCCTCATCCTCGATGCCCAGCTGGAGCTTGGTGCTGCCACCATTGTTGTCCAAGGCCCGCTTGAGGTCTGAGGAGGGCAGTGATGACAAGCCCTCCATAAACGGCCACCAGAGGAAAGTTGGATGGGACGGGCAGGATGGCGAGGAGGAGGCACACTTGCTCCGCTCCAGAAAGGGCTGCTCAGGGAAATGCTGTGCTGAGCTCAGCCCCTCATCCCGCTCTCCGAGAGCCCCGTTCAGCCCGGCCCAGCCCAGCCCAGCCCACCCCCATACACCCTGCAATCACGTTCAGGTTTTGCTCCCAAGCCCCGGACCAAGGAGAGGGAGGAGGCATGAGGACCACTTTGGAGAAAGGGGTGGGGGGAGAACTGCCTGAGCTGAGGTGAGAGGCGACACCTCTGCCCACCTGGGATGCCCTTTCATGCTGCCAGTAGGGCTTGGTGAGGCAGAGAGCATGAACCGCCACCAATCCCACCCAGATGGAACATGGCCCTCACACTCCCCAGGGCCGTGCCACCAATAGCCAATGGGAGCCCGCCCTGTGCTTGGTGGGCAAGGCGGGAGCCGGGCTTTCTTGGCCTGGGTGATGCAGGGGGATCAGCCGGCAGGTGGGCTGCCTGCTGGAGGCAGCAGCTGAGCCAGGGAGGGGCATTGTGCCAGCATTGTTCGATACCTGGCAGCCATGCCTCAGGAGTACCCTACGATGCACACACATCTCCTCTCCGGTGCGCCCGGGATGGCTGGTGGCTGTGGCACAGGCTCGGTGTGGTGTTAATTGACGGCCACAGGGGCAGGGGCCAGAGCGGCTCTCCCTCCCTCCCCACCCCACCTCGAACCCCCCTCCCCTGGCTCTCCCTCCCTCCCCACCCCACCTCGGACCCCCCTCCCCGCCTTCCCCAGGGCTGAGACTGAGGCTGAGCCACCTCCCATGACCGAGCGGGTCATCAGGCAGCAATGGCAGGCAATTTTGCAGCTCTGGCACATGCTCCACCAAGCCACCCATGGGAGGGGACTGGCACTGACTGTCTGAGCACTGCTCCGGCATGCTCCGGCTCGAAATGAGCCCTGAGTTAAACAAAAAAAGGGGGATTGGCCCATGGTCCCCAATATCCTTTCCCTTTAATTGAAGTTTAATGACTGGATGATATTTACTTTCATGCTATGAGAAGCTTCATCTGCCTATTTCTAAATATTAAGTTTCTAATTAAAGTGACAGGACAATTTTCTCCAGGCCTTTTGGCAACCCTCCCCAGCAAAGTTCATGGGAAAGCGAAGATTTGAATCTAGGTCTCCCAGATCCTACCCGGACATACTACCCACTCTAACCACTATGCTGCTCTGACTCTCATGGCACTATGCCACACTGAGTCTTAGGTTCTTCTTTTGCTGGGTCCAGTTCTTCTTATTATGCCACATGTGCCATTGTGAGTCTGAGAGAAATCAAAGTCTCCTAATTTGCTACAGGCAGAGAGAGAAGGAATTTTGCCCCACTCTGTTCCACTTCTATTGGCTACTCTAGTGCCTTGCTAGCGTTCTACTGGATGAAAGAAGCTCTTTCCAGAGTGGAAACATCGACAGATGCAGCTGCACAGATGCTTCCACAGTGTTGTAGTCAGCAGCACGTTACCACGAGTCGTGGCAATTTGCTGATTGGGTTGACCTCACACCTGTTCCTAGGCGTTCTGATGACAGAAAGCACTGACTCAGGACTTTCTACACAGGCTTTCTTCTTAATGATAGACTGCCACTTTGCAGCTGTGAATCAAATTGGGAGGACGTTTTCAAACAATTCCATGTCTGCTGCTGTTGTTGTAGGTCATTCAGGAATACGTTGGTCGGGCCAGGGCTCTTTCTGTAGCAGGAACTCCTTTGCATATTAGGCGACACCCCCCCAATGCAGCTAATCCTCCAAGAGCTTACAGTAGCCCCTGTAAGAAGAGCTCTGTAAGCTCTTGGAGGATTGGCTACATTGGGGGTGTGTCACCTAATATGCAAAGGAGTTCCTGATACAAAAAAGAGCCCTGATTGACATCCAAAGGCATTCCACAAACTGTAAGACCAAGGGTTAATATGAGCCATGGCTATTCATAACCTGCTCTCAGTGCTATGGTGAATCCATGAATTAAATGTGGTAATAATAAAACATAGACATGTTATTATTCATCTTTAGCTTTTTTATCTGATGCTGTCAATTAAAAAAAAAAACCTCTGAAGGTTTACAAAAATTAACAGTACAAACACTAACATTAAAAAATACTTGGAGCTGCAAAATCATCTACATATCTAATAGCCAGGTTCTCCACGCAGATTAAAACATCCACGCAATATGCTATAGAGGAAAAACGGTTTCGTGGGAAGAGCCTGTGGTTCAGTGGTTGAGCATCTGCTTTGCAAGCAGAAGGTCCTAGATTCAGTCTCTGGCATCTCCAGTTAAAAGAACCAGGTAGTAGGTGATGCCAAAAACCTCTAGCTGAGAATGAGTAGAGTGGCTGTCTGTTAGGGTACAAAATCGTGAACTTTATATACACAATAGTCTGACTTAGTGGAAGGCAGCTTCATGTGCTCATGTGATTCTACAAAGCCAGGGAGAAACTGCAATCATATTTGCGAAAAATAAAAAATAAACTTGCCTCCCTCAACAGCCTGTTTCTTACACTCCCCCCTTTGCTCAACTTCCAAGGACTGGAAATGTAAAGTACTGGGTTCGCCACATGGAAGACTCGGACCACGACATGTGTTCAGACGCGTTTATTGTACTTCACACAAGAACTGCAAAACGGCCCTGCAAGGCCAACTATATATACACCTGCCCAGCACACCCACAGTCCCGTTGGAGGGTTTGAATTTCCCGCCAAAGTTGCTATTGGTGAATGCTGAGGGAACTAGGATCCTAGGCTTCTATTGTTTAAAGGAGCTAAGCTCCACACTGTACCCGCAGACCCCTGGTGGTGGTTTGCGTACATAACAGGAAAGGTTAGCAGGCAGAGGGAGGGGGGAGAGACCAGGTAAGCAAACAAGCAGTTGAAGAAAAAGAGGGCAGAGTGTGAGAGGAAAGGCTGGGTGGGTGGGCAAGAAAAACTAGCAGGTGGATGGAGATTTATTGGGTGCGTTCAGACGGCTCTTTAGATCTGCGCCATGCACGAGTGCCTGTGGATTTAAATGTAATTTCCAGACAGCAACATCTGGGAAACGTACCTCGTCCATGAGCATCCCATTTTGCCACAGTTCGGAGCCGTATTAAAAAGGCAGTACTTTAAAACAGGAGTTTTCGGTTCCCAACGGGCCATTCATGGACTTTCCCCCATCGGATCGTTCCAGCGCGCAATTAAAAATGGCACCCATTCAGGATGGTCTGACGTCAGACCATCCTGAACGGGTGCCATTTTAAAAAATCTTGATTCCGCGCATACGCAGAGAAATAAGGACACAATGTCACACCTATGCGCTTGTGCAAACTTTCTTTTAAAAAAACAACCACCGCATATGCCTCCTTCAGTGGACGCCATCTGGACAATCCACAGCAGAGGCAGCGCACAGTAAGATGATTCACGGGGGGCTGTATGGTCGTGCAACGATGGATTTTAAAAATCAGGATCAAATTAGAGCCAGGCTAATGGCGGGATTAGCTGCCCATCTGAACGCACCCTTTATCATTTAGTACACTTTTATTCTTCCCTTCCCCCAAAGAGCTCAAGACACTGGACACTGTCCTCCTGTCCTCCAAGTTATCCTCACAGTAACCCTCCAAGGTAGATTGGAGTGAGAGTTACTGGCCCAAGGTCATCCAGTAAGTTTCATGGCAGATTAAGTTTTAAAAAAAAGTGTATACCATTTTTTTTTTCTCTCCAAATGGACTAAATCAGCTTACGACAGGAAAAAAGACCTGTCTAAATAAACCAGTAAGCAGAAAACAAACAAAACTCAGATCCTAGTCTGACAGTGTGACCTGACCATTACACCCCACTGGTTCTCACAAGCAGAGTGAGGAAAGACCAAATGGTTGGGGAAGGATCAGATTCAGAGCAAAAGAGGGGGGAAATGGGACTGGCAAGAAAGGAACAGGATATCCCCTCACCTACGAACCGGCACAGCTCTCCCTCTTTTTCTAGTAACATCTGAAGTATTCTATGGAATAAAAATATTAGAATACTCAAACTATCATAGAAGAAGAAGGATTAGATTTATACCCCGCCCTTCACAACCCAAAGGTGTCTCAGAGCAGCTTACAAACTCCCCTCCCTTCCCCTTCCCACAACAGACACCCTGTGAGGTAGGTGGGGCTGAGAGAGCTCTGACAGAGACTGCTATTTTTCAAGAATAGCTCTTATCAGAACCACGGCTTGCCCAAGGTCATCCAGACAGGTGCAAGTGGAGGAGTGGGGAATCAAACCCGGTTCTCTCAGATTAGAGTCCGCACACTTAACCACTACACCAAACTGGCTCTGGCAGAGACTGAAACAGTCAACATACCAAGAAAGAGCAAAGCCTGTTGCCGCATCCATCCCCATTAAAAAGGGGGGGGGGGCTGGAATCCAAGGGTGATCACAGAACAATTCACAGAGTGTACTTTTTCTCACGTTGACTGACTCTCTGTACATGTGGAATTAAGGGGAACATTTTCAGGTCAAAATGCATTCCATGCATATAGATTTACGCATGTGAAGGCCAAGCAAACAGAACTCCACCTTCCACATTGTTTTCTCAGCCCCAAAACGATCGCTTCCCATTCCAACTCTGTCAGCCAAAATATCATCTGATTCCATTTCAATAACAGCTTCTTCAGTAGTGACAGCTGCAACATTCAATGAAAGGCCCTGGATGTTTTCACATATGTATATTTGTTTTTCATCCTTATTGTATCAAGGGCTTTGTTGTCTGAAGTATCCCAAAAGGTCATTTTACTACATGTATGTTTTGCAGTGCCTGGGAGAGCAAAGCCAAGTTTGGGGATGAGAGCATTAAAAATTGAAAGAATCGGGATAGTTCAGGTCACAGCTTTCAAGAGACTGAACAGAGTGTGGAATGAAAGGGCTGAAAGTATCACAAGAATGCACAGTTGGGGACAAAAATGATAAAATATTGTGACAATGTGGAAAACGTTGTGAAGCAAGATTCAAATACTGAATGTTTATTTATGTAAATATATCTTACAAGTAGCTTGTGGAAATAATGGTAGACTTCAAAATGGCCATCAGAAGTTTTGAATAAAGAATCAGAAGTAATTGATCCACAGAACTGGAACCAGATTCTACTCGTTTTACATGAGTCTATTTCCCCATTCCATTGTTTCCATGTTCCACAGGTTCAGTCTGCCAATCTGTCTTCCGGTGTATCTCATAGAATTTCTAATATTAATTTCCAAATTGATGCATACTTCTTCTTGTGTTTTTTTTCTCCTTACAAGCCACTGGTGTTTACCCAAAACATATACGCTTTCATTAAATTAAGACCAAAAGAATCCTAAGGAATAACTAAGACTCCTTCTGTACTGTAATTTCAACAATGCACATATAAATTGGTGTTCATTGATAACCTGTTTTTGTAAGAAGTTCAATATCACAGGAAGAAGGGGTCATTTCCTGCAGGAGCGCACAGGAGCGGAGCTCCGACAGTAAAGAGCCCAGGGGTGGGCACATGCAACAAGCCCCGCCCCCTGCTCCCAGCAGCCCCAGTCAGAGCAAGAAGCAGCCAGGTAAGCTGCAGAGCCCGCCCCCAATAGCTAGCAATCCAAAACAGTCCAGTGGAGCCTGAGCAGTGGGTGTTGCCTTCTGACACACTTCTGGTGATGTCAGGGGGTGTGGCATATGCAAATAAGTTATGCTAATGAGTTATGCTAATGAGCTCATGCACCTCTTTTTCTACGAAATGACCCCTGACAGGAAGTATAACTAACACAATAAATCTCCACTACTGAAGACATTTCTGACAGTAGAACAGGACTTCCTTGCCTCCTCCCTCACACTGCATCCTGAAATGCTTCCCAGAGTGTTGGTCCTGGAACAGGCAAGAGTCCAGTAGCACCTTAAAGACTAACAAGAGATGTAGAATCATAGGATCACAGAGTCGGAAGGGACCCTACAGGCCATCTAGTCCAACCCCCTGCCCAGTGCAGGATCAGCCTAGAGCATCCCTGACAAGTGTTTGTCCAGTGGCTGTTTAAAGACTGCCAGGAAGGGGGAGCTCACCACCTCCCGAGGTAGCTGATTCCACTGTTGCACAACTCTTACTGTAAAAAAAAAATTCCCGAATATCAAGCTGGGACCTTCCCACCCTTAATTTCAACCCACTGTTGGGAATCCTGTCCTCTGCTGCCAACAGGAACAGCTCCCTGCCCTCCTTTAAGTGACAGCCCTTCAAATACTTCAAGAGAGCAATCATGTCCTCCCTCAACCTCCTCTTCTCCAGACTGAACATTCCCAAGTCCCTCAGCCTTTCCTCATAGGGCTTGGTCTCCAGGCCCCGATCATCCACATTGCTCTCCTCTGCACTTCCTCCATTCTGTCCACATCATTCTTGAAGTGAGACCTCCAGAACTGCACACAATATTCCAGGTGTGGCCTGACCAATGCAGTGTACAGCAGGACTATGACATCTTGTGATTTGGATGTTGTGCCTCTGTTGATACACCCCTAGATCACATTAACTCTTTTTGTCGCTGCATCATACTGGCTGCTCATATTTAACTTACGGTCCACCCATACCCCAAGATCTTGTTCACACCCACTGCTACCCAGAAGTTAACACCCACTGCTACCCCATCCAGTATGTGTGTCCCTCACTATTTGCAGACGTAGAACTCGGCAGTTATCTTTGTTAAATTTCATTTTGTTCACATCTGCTCACTTTCCCAGTATGTTCAGATCATGTTGGCAGGGTATGAGCTTCAGTGAGTCACTGTATCTGAAGCAGTGACTCATGAATTTTGTTAGTCTGCCACATATTTTGTTAGTCTGCCACATATTTTGTTAGTCTGCCACATATTTTGTTAGTCTGCCACATATTTTGTTAGTCTTGAAGGTGTTCTTGGATCCTTGCTCTTTTCGACTGCTACAGACAGACTAACATGGCTACCCTTCTTGTTGGTCCTGGAGAACAGCACTATGGCCAGCAGGCCCGTACCTACAGGGGGCCTTGGGGTGATGCCCCCTCCCAAATGTGCCCTGCCCCTTTTCTCCCTGTCCCCCCTCCTTTCCCCCAGGAGGCAGAAGGAGCCTGGTGAGACCAGCAATGACCGCACTTGCCAGCAGCATATCACAGCGAGCCTGTGTGCCTTGTGACTGAGAGGCTGGGTGGGTGGGTAGCCAGGAGGGGGTCGTGGCAAGGGACCAAGTACCTGCCTGTCTGCCTTTCCCTCTCGTCATTGCCAGAACGTCTCCAGTCCCCAAGGCTTCCACTGCCCTACTCAGCTGCTGCTTCCTTCTCCTCCTTCTGTCCATTGCCACAGGGCTTTCTTTGTAGAAAAAGTCCAGCAGGAGCGCATTAGCATAATAGGCCACACAACAGAGGCGTCGGGATATGGCAATCCGGCATAAGGAGGTGTGTATGTGAGGTCGGCGTCCTCTAATCCCAGAGTACTGACCGGAGCCAGGACCCTTTTAGCAGCCGGTAATTGGCTAACAAGCGGAACGGGCTTTTTAGATGGCTCTCTCAAATCCCCAACTCGTGCTGGCAACTAGTCTCATAGACGACTCGCTGCACCCAATCCTGCGTTCCTGTCTCCTGGTTTTCATCCCGACTTCCCGGCTCCTGACTTTGGCTTGCGTGACGTTGTTTCTCCGGCTCCCTGACTAAGGACTGTGTATCCTGACTTTTGACGAATGGCTTTCAGCTTCTGAACTCTGCATACAATCTCCGGTAACCCTAGACTGCGTTTTGACTTGGTATTTTGGACCCTGCTCACGTTACTCTGTCTTATCTGGTGCCCCGACCTCGAACTGTGTTTTGGACTTTCCATGCCCTGCCTGGCCTGCCAGCGCAATCGTGACACCTACATTCAAATCACTGCTCTGCAATGGAAGCTCTCTGGGTGACCTTGGGCCACTCCCATTCTTCCAGTCTATCCTACCTCACAGGGCTGTTTTTGTGAGGATCAACTGGAGGAGGGGAGAATCACGTTGCTAATGCCACCTGTAGGCGTGGCCAACTCGGAAGCCAGCCGGAACTCCGTCCCTGTGCGTTCCTGCCCAAAAATAGCCCTAGCCAGCGGTGAGTAAGAGAGTGCCCCAGGAGGGAAGATGGGTGCCATTCTGAGGAGCCTCCTGGTCTGTGGGTTGTGTTCCCTGGAAAGCGGAGAGGCCCGGAGGTGTGGGAGAGTCCTGGCAGGTGGGCAGGCTGGGCGGAGAGGAGGGGGCTGCAGCGATGGGCCAAGTGCCTGCCCAGCAGAGGTCATTTCCTGCAGGAGCACACAGGAGCGGAGTTCTGGCAGTAAAGAGCCCAGGGGATGGGCACATGCAACAAGCCCCACCCCCTGCTTCCATCAGCCCTCGGTCAGAGCAAGAAGCAGCCAGGCAAGCTGCAGAGCCCCCCCTCCCCGGTCCAAAACAGTCCTGTGGCACCTTTGAGACCCAGTTTTATTCAGGTACAAGCTCTCCCTCCTCTGTCCAGGGACGGGCTGCCCCTTCCCCCCCCCCCCCGATAGCTAGCAATCCAAAACAGTTCAGCGGAGCCTTAGTGGTGGTTGTTGCCTTCTGACACACTTCCGGTGATGTCAGGGGGTGTGGCATATGCAAATGACTTATGCTAATAAGTTATGCTAATGAGCTCCTGCACCTCTTTTTCTACCAAATGACCCCTGCTGCCCAGCCTTCCCTTCCTTCATTAGAACTTCCTGAGTCCCCAAGGCTGCCTGCCAGGGTTTTGCAGAGTGGGCCACGGAGCTTGGCAGCTGGTGTGAAGCAAAGCTGGGAAGGGAAAGAAGAATGGGCTTCCTGGAGCTGTGGTTTACAGCATTTCAGGAGGGGGGGGTTCTGCTTGGCACTTTTGGCTGAGTTTTGTGGAATTTGAAGCAGGGCGGGAGGAGGAAGGCTGGGTGCTGGGGACATGGGGGGGCAGGACTTCTGCTGCAAGATGTGTTTCTCTGGACATAAAAAACAACCCATGTCTGCCTCCTGAGTTGGAAGTCAGCCCAGAGCGAAACCCTCCCCCCACATGCCAGTGTCATTTCGGTGTCACCACAATGTGACATAGGCATGTCGGAAGTGATGTAGCACATTGGAGCAGTGTCCCCCACCAAAAGTTTTCTGACTGCAGGGCTGATGGACAGCAAGAAAAGCAAGTGGGAGGTCTGCAGTGGGAGGGAAAATCAGCAAAAAAAATCTCCCTCTTCTTAGTGGAACTGTATTGTGAATCTAACATGGGCTGCGGTGGCTCAAGTGGTTAAGATGCTGAACTGCAGACCGGAAGGTCAGTAATTCAGCAGTTCGAGACCCAAGTGCCGCAAGATGGAGTAAGCTCCTGACTTTGGTCCCAGCTCCTGCCAACCTAGCAGTTCGAAAGCAAGAAATTGCAAGTAGATAAATAGGTACCGCTTCCAAGGGGCATTTCCTGCAGGAGCACACAGGAGCGGAGCTCCAGCAGTAAAGAGCCCAGGGGGCGGGCACATGCAAGAAGCAGCCAGGTAAGTTGCAGAGCTCCCCCTGTCCCCCTGGTTCAAAACAGTCCAGTGGCACCTTTAAGACCAAGTTTTATTCAGGTACAAGCCCCCCCTCCTCTGCCAGGACAGATCTGCACGCCCCCCCCCCAATAGCTAGCAATCCAAAACAGTCCAGTGGAGCCTGAGTGGTGGGTGTTGCCTTTTGACACACTTCCGGTGATGTCAGAGGGTGTGACACATGCAAATGAGTTATGCTAATGAGTTATGCTAATGAGCTCCTGCACCTCTTTTTCTATGAAATGACCCCTATGAAATGACCCCTGACCACTTCAATGGGAAGGTAACAGCGTTTCGTGCGCCTTGGTGTCTAGTCCAATCCAATCTATTCTCTTCTTCTTCTAGTCATGCCAGCCACATGACCACAGAAATGTCTCTGGACAGCGCTGGCTCTTTGGCTTGGAAACAGAGATAAGCACAGCATCCTTAGAGTCAGATTCGACTGGCTTTCGAGCAAGGGAAACCTTTACTTTTATTATTGTGGATCCAAGCCAACATCCAGATTTTTTTTTTTAATGAGAGAATAGTGGATCGGTCTACTCTGATATTATAAAATGTTGCACACCAAAATTTAGGTACATCTTTGGAAGGGAAGAATGTCACAAGCACCCCTCATTTCAGGCACTGGAAAGAATGTATACCTCGCTGAACATTTCTTGCACTGTTCTTTGCATGAAAGGAAAAGGCATCAGGGAAAGAAGGAACACAATTCCTTGTTACGTACACATTTGCTGTGTTTCATAAACCTGCTCTTTGGAAAAATGCCGATGCACCACTGCTTCTGGAGAGTCATGATATTTGTTTGTTTGTTTGTTTGTTTGTTTGGGGATGGATTATTTTTTTACCCCATCAATTTTAATTGTTTCCTTGACTGTAATGAAATAAGAAGATAATGAGCTCTTCATTGTTCACTAATTGTCTGCTAAAGATGAGACACAGTCAGCCAACTGTAAATTGCTGCTTTACTGTAATGTGTGGATATTTCAGTGCAAATAGTCACAACTACATCTGCTCCCACATAAAGTCAAATGTTTTGTTATGAAATAAGCTGATCTAGGGAGCAATTTAAAAAATAACCATGATGACTTTTGTTGATTAGAATTTGGTGGATTGTTAGAGCTGTTGTTGACATCCCAGAAATAGTCCTCCTCACAAAGCTAAGAAAAAACCATGCAAATCCTCAGGTTCTTCTCTCTTTATATTGTGTTGAGCATTGCATCCTAGAAGATAAGAGTCAGATTGATTTAAGCCATGGAATGTAAATAGCAATAAAGTACAAAATAATGCAAACACTTTAAGCTTTGTTTATCTCAAAAAAAAAAAAAAGCTGCCAAAGCTGAACTTTCTGAAAGTGGCCTATGAATCCAATATGTTATCATATTGTAAGTTTGCTTTTCATCTTGGAATGGAAGCTTCTTATAGTTGGGGTAATAACAAGTTTTGAGAACTTTTGGACCAGCTTTCTATGTGGTTCGTCTGGCTCACATAGCAAGTAACCACATCACCACTGTATGTTACTGGAATGGATACTGACTACATCATCTAACCAATCCACACTGTAAACTTTCTGATTTATGTAAGCCTTGTAAGGAATGGGGCCCACCAGAATTGGCCATTGACTTCATGGCATGTCTGTCAAATTTGGCTGGGCTGGAAGTGATGCAGCAGGGGAGCGGGTCGTCAGGGAGAAAGATGGTAGGCACCATTTAACCAAGCTCCGACTAGCCTTTTCCCTCCCTGCCTAAATCGCACAGCTACAGAAACAGTTTTGGTCCACCTGGTATTGGGAAATAGAGTGAGCATCGAAACAAAACTGGTGTCCCCAATTCCAACCATCTAAAAACGTTTCTCAGTGCAGAAGCGATGCGTGGATCCTTGTGTGGGAACCAAGCACCCAAAGTCAAAATGGCGGCCAAGACTGCTGCAAACCAAGCTCAACAGACAGCCCTAACAAAACAAGACTTCACAGAAATGCTTCGATCTTTTAAATCGGAAATGCTTGCAAATATCAATGAGATAATGAAGCTGTCACGATTGTTCTGGCGGGCCAGGTAGGGCATGGAAAATCCAAAAACACAGGCTGAGGTCAGGGCACCAGATAAGGCAGAGAAACAAGAGCAGAGTCCAAAATATCAGGTCAATACACAGTTTAAGGTTACCGGAGATTTGCAGTCAGAGTTTCAAAAGCCGAAAGCCATTGTCAAGAGTCAGGTTACACAGTCCAAAGTCAGAGAGCCAGAGAAACAACGTCACACAGTCCAAAGTCAGGAGCCAAGGGAGTCAAGAGGAAAATCAGGAAACAGGAACGCAGGATCCGAGGTGCAGTGATTCATCTATGCGATTAGTTGCCAGCACGAGTTGGGGATTCGAGAGAGCCGCCTTAAAATCCCGTTTCACTTGTTAACTAATTACCGGCTGCTCACAGAGTCCTGGCTCCGGTCAGTACTCTGGGCTTAGAGGACGCCGACCTCGCCTCTTTACGCCGGGTTGCCATGTCCCGTCGCCTTTGTTCTCTCAAATGATTCACAGGTGTGGGGGGGAATCAGGAGGCGTGGTGCTCATGCTTGGCTCTGCAGGAGCGGCTCCAGGTGTAAACCCTCCTGGTAGCTGGTGCTCATCCTCTGCAGGACTTAGGTTTGTTACTTCCAGGGTTGCAGGGAGCTCGTTCTTGGACGTTGAAGGTACAGAATCCCCAGGATCAGGGTCCACTGGGTCGGGCTGCATGGTGGGCATGACAGAAGCCTATGTCTGAACACTTGGAATTGCTGCACGACACTATGCAAAAGGTTTCACAATCCACTGAATCAGCCATGGAAGTGATGCCGCATTGCAACTGGAAGAACAGCTGTTCTCACCCTCACTGGGGAATATAAGAAGCCCCCACAGACAGCATGTGAGTGTTCAGTGGGAACTGTGGGGCCAAAAGTGAGGACTAGGGGTGTGCATTCAGCTCAAGCTGAGCTGAATATTTCCCCGAATAATGCTTTGTCTGCATTATTAGGGTAAGCATTCAACTGAATATGATTCTCTGATGCGAATTTGGCAGCCAGAAAAAGAGTACTATTGGGGTTCATTTGGCTTTATCCAGCTTTGCCAAATAGCAGCTTTGTGTGTGTTGGGGGGGGGGGTTAAACATTGAAGGGATATCTTCCCTTTTTTGCTCTTTCCCACCATTTGTTCTGATTTCCTGGGTAAAAAGGGAAGAGGGATCTCTACAGCAGACCAATGGCAAAAAGCCCTTAGGGAAAGCTCAGAGCCAATCACTGCAATGCATTTGCAAATAGCATTGCATTGCAGGTTTTCAAGGTTGTTGCTTGCTAGTCCAGCCAGCTACCTTGCTTTTCCAGGGAACAGGAGGCAGAGGGGAAGGAGAGGCAATTTGGCAAATATGATTTAAGGTAAGGGGGAAACACTGTTCTTTAGCCAATCACAGAATCGACCCTCATGCTCCCTGACAGTGTCAGGGCTGCCATATTCAGAGTGGGACATCTCTAACAAGTCCCCGAGAGTCTTCTCCATGTGCCTAACTGACTGTCTCTGCTTCTCCAGGTCAGCCACCATGGGCTTAAAGGAGCAAACTCGTTTCCTGATGACCAGGAACTTCTTGCACCGGGCACACACCCAAGACTTCTGTCTAGTGGGCAGATAGTCATACACGTGACACTCTGTGCAAAACACTGGATAGCCCCCAACCCCCTGCTGGCATTCTGGCTTCATAATTGCTTTTAAAATAATAATTATATATAATCCCCCTGTGTATTTATTTGGTCCTCCATGTAGAAGTCTACCTTACTGGGAATCCAAGGAGACTCGGGCCCTGGCTTTCTGGCTCTTCTGGGCTCCTGGGGTGAAACCTCCAAATTTGTTAATAGAGATGTCCTCCTTTTCTCATAGTATGACTGTACCAGAAAACCTGGTATCTTTTAAGGTACTCCTGCCTAGAAAATATCAATATTGGTATCTGGAAGAAATAGAAATGGAGCCTAATTAAAAGACCCAGGATATGGTCCACAAAATTTAAATCAATAGAAGATGGATGTTTATGTAACAGATAAGAAAGATGTTCTCTAGCGATCCATTTGCTCATCCAATTTATCATCTGCCCATTGTACAAGAGGATGTTCAATGCTATTTTATTACTTTCAAGTATCAGAGGATGTGAAAGCAGATCCAAATTTGATATGAATTTCAAGTTCCCTTTGCTTTTCTATATTGGACAGCTCGCCTTACCCTTCCTTGTCCTTAGGTTGACATAACATCTGTTTACAAAACTTTTGCATTCTCATCAGCAATGTAGATAGTACTGCTGCCTTCACTTCTGTACTCTTGCTTCCCTTATTATCTCCCCCCCTTTACTAATAAATATTCTATATATTTTGTCAATATATCTAATTTTTCAAAATTTCCCCCCACAGTATCAGACATTAGGAGTTAGGTTGACATAACATCTGTTTACAAAACTTTTGTATTCTCATCAGCAATGTAGATAGTACTGCTGCCTTCACTTCTGTACTCTTGCTTCCCTTATTATCTTTCCTCCCCCTTTACTAATAAATATCATATATATTTTGTCTTGGGTACACTTTTATTATTTTTTCTTTTATAATCTACAACAAACAAATCTACACACTACAAACAGACACTCTACTACACATAACATGTATACCAAGAGTACAGTTACATTATATGCTTATATCCAATTACTTAATTAATAGAAACGCTCTATCACTTTCCATTCTTCTGTCTTCTGTGTTCTCAAGTCCATTGTGCCATAATTGCCTAATCTTCTATTATATTTACATTATACCAATCATAAAACTTTTTCCATGTTTGTTGAAATGTCCACTCTTGCTTAATCTCATTTCTAAAGTCAGTTTATCATTTTCTGCTGTTTCAAAAAGTTTATTCACAAACTCCTGCTTCGTTGGTATCACCATAGTTTTCCAATATTTGGCATATAAAATTCTTGCAGCTGTCGTCATATAAACAGTCAAGTACCTACTCTCTTTTTCATAATCATTTGGAAATATATTCAACAGCAAGACCTCTGGAGTAAATGGAATCTTTGCTCTTAGTATCTTCTCCATCAAACTATAGACCCATTTCCAAAACTTTTTTGTAGCATCGCTGCCTTCACTTCTGTACTCTTGCTTCCCTTATTATCTTTCCTCCCCCTTTACTAATAAATCTCCTATATATTTTGTCAATATATCTAATTTTTCAAAATTTTCCCCTACAGTATCAGACATTAGGAATGTTTGAATTGCCAACATTTCCAAATCTATTTGTTGGGATGGAGAACCAAGAGGGCAGTCTGAAGAAATATTTAGAGGGCTTGGGGGGGTGTTGGTCATATCTCTATTCATGACAGAGGCAAATCTATCGGAAGTTTCTATAGTTAAAAAAAATCCTCCCTCTTACTTTGCTTGGGGGGGGTACATTTTCATCAAGAGATCATAACCTTTTCCTCCCCATTATTTTATATATCACTTAATCTGGTAAGGCTTGATCAATTTAACTAGATAGCTAGCTGAAATCAATTTACAAGAGGCTTTAACTCCCTCATCTATAATAAATTCATTAATCCCTGTTCTAATTTATTATGTTAAAACTTTAATCAATTTGCAAAGAGCTAAAATGTCTAAGGTAAATATTAAAAAGATCCTTTTCACCTTAGCACTTGAACCATTAAAAATCTTAAAAACAGAACCGCTAAAGTCTTAAGAGCCCTAACCCCCCCAAAAAAAAAATCCTTAAAAGGGTTATAAAGGTTAAAAGCTTTACGGTCCTTGGAAGAGGCAAATGAAAACAAAAAGCAGAACCATACAGCCAAGACAAAACAAAGAACAAAACCAAACAACTGGAAAAAACAGAGACAAAGCAAAATAAACTCTACCTTCTCAAATTAAAATACTTTTCAAATTATATACTAAAGAGAACGGAACTAATTCCCTCTAGCTCCCTTTCTCTGCTTGGGTTTCTCACCATGCTACCACTCTGCCACACCCTACCAAGAGAAAAGGGAGAGAGTTCTGTGACAAGTTCTACATTAAATGCTTAATTCATAGGTGATAAGTACAAAACAGCTTTATCACCCTGACTACCAGCTTTGTAAACATCACTCAAGAAGCAGAAACCTTCAACATTCTCTCAGCATCAAGCTCACTCAAGCTTATTCTGTAAGGATTTTGGGGAGTTGCCACAATGAATTTCCTATTACTACTTCCTTTAATAATATAAATGCCAGCCAACTGAGCTGGCAGACAAAGATAATAGGACCAAAAATAGAATAAAACTAAACACTTCATGAAGCAGAGCACAGCCACACTGTTGGGTCCAATTTGACAAATTTACCTCAATGGCCTGTGATTAATGGCCTGTGATGTTTTGCCCTTCTTCCAGTCATGTATGACTCCCCTGTCACTGAAGTTTGAATGTACAAACCTATAGGAACATCCAGTCAAGAAGGAATGAATGCTCAGAGGGATGGAGTTAACTGAGAGTCAACTGAAGATTGCAATGGTTGTTCAGGGGAGAAAGAGCCAAGCCATTGACGGGTTCAGTAGGCTAAAAGTCTAGATCAAATGGAGGAGACCAGTTATTAGGGTTGCGGTGCTCATCTCCATTTCAAAGCCGAAGAGTCAGCGCTGTCCGAAGACGTTTCCGTGGTCATGTGGCCAGTATGACTAAATACCAAGGCGCACGTAGACTGCAAATACCTAGACCAAGGGTGTCGAACGCATTTGTTATGAGGGCCAGTTCTGACAAAAATGTCTGTAATTATAGAATGTAGAGAGTTACTACTCCAATTTCATTAATTAGCCATGAATATAATAGTAATTCAGAAGAGTCCAGCATATCTCTCCCTTATATATAAAGCCATAGTGGTCTCCAACGTTCCAAAATGCACACCTTTAGTGTTTGGCCGCAAGAACTGTCAGTCAGAAGATGCTGGCTGGGTTGACTGGCTGCTTTGTGCAGTCCCGCCCAGCGTTTCAAGGTCTTTTGCATATGGAAGCTGATTGGACTTCACTCCATTCCACACCTCAAACTCCCCCCCCCCCGGCAAGGCAGTTGGAATTGCCAGTTGCATATGGAATCTACTGTATTCTGAGGTAAAATATGTCCTCACTCACAACATATCACTTCCCCTTCACAAGACACAAACCCAATAACACAATCATGCCACATCACAAAGAAAAAAGATCACACCACAAGCAGAATACCACAAGGCAAAACAAGATAGGAAAAGGTGCCAGCAGTCACTCCATTACTGCCACAGAGAGCGATTCAGAGGATGGTGTGCAGGTCTCAGGTTCATGTTTTAAAAGCTGCCTGGGGGATTATGGACCATTCACACACTTTCAACCTTAACATACCTCATAGGGTAGTTGTGTGGATCATACGGGGTA
>NW_015165864.1:386533-386707 GCF_001447785.1 Gekko japonicus | reverse complement strand
GAATGTAAACCTGAAGACAGGCAGATAACGGTAGGCTGATGGTTGCCTGGAAAGGACATAGGGTTGCCAACTCCAGGTTGGAAACTTCCAGGATATTTTAGGGATGAAGCCTGCTGTGGGTGGGGTCTGAGGAGGAGGAGGAAGAGGGTGACCTCAGACAGATACAATGCCATA
>NW_015165864.1:354401-384882 GCF_001447785.1 Gekko japonicus | reverse complement strand
ATGATGGAGTGAGCTCCCATCTCTAGTTCCAACTCTTGCCAACCTAGCAGTTCGAAAGCAAGAAATTGCAAGTAGATAAATAGGTACCACTTCAGTGGGAAGGTAACAGCGTTCCGTGCACCTTGGTGTTTAGTCATGCCGGCCACATGACCACGGAAACGTCTTCAGACAGCCCTGTCTCTTCGGCTTTGAAATGGAGATGAGTACCGCAACCCTAGAGTCGGATTCGACTGGCTTTCGAGCAAGGGAACCTTTATCTTTATCTTCTCTGGACTTGACTGTTTCCCTTCATGGATTTTGTGGATTTTTCATTCCCATATGTAATATTTGTTAATGATATTGCTAATTATATGCTGCTTTTCACTTTATTGAAGTCTCTTTTTGTACATTTATACTTGCGGGTATTTCAGCTCACAGTTGTTTTGCTGTTCCTGGCTATATTAGATCGTGTGCTGTATTGTTTGTTGCTTGTTGATAAATGAGACCTTGTCAGGTCAAACCATGCATCTCATAAAATGCAATGCCAGGTAGCACAGATGTAAACTTTATAAAGAATACAGACAAACACAATAAAATATTTTTAAAAAACTTAAAATAACACATGCTTAAAACATTAGCACTTTTGCAATATTTTGTTTATTTAACAGTCTCTGATAACTGACACCTCTTGCTCTGAATTATTGCATCAAAATCTGGAGATCATGTCTGTGCGGTAGCAATCTTAAGTATGCTGTTCAGGTGTTGTTCAGGTGTGTGTCTGTAAGTTGCAAACCTACTTTTGATCTATTTTTTTAAAGTACCCATAAGGTACAATTTTATTATTTTTCATATTATACATTAACAAACAAACATACTACATAACATACATCCACTTACACACATAAAACATACAAAGAGATCAGTATATTATCTTATAAATCTATTACCATATTGAAAGAATTTCTATAAGTTTGCTTAAGTTTCTGTATACTCTTATCTTTTTACCATAGTTTCTATTTAACTAAAAAAGATTAATAATACCAAAAATTTCATTACTTTAAGCTATGCATTTATATTGTACCAATCATAGAGTTCTTTCCATGTCTTTTGAAATGTTGGGTCTTTTGGTCTATTGACATTCATTACAGATATTTCATGATGAATGTTCTGAGCCTAAGATCCAGGGGAAAACATGAAATGGCTGGGCATTGCAAGCTTTTGTACATAAGTTGCTTCATTTTATTTATTTATTTATTTGGATTTATCTCCTGCCCTCCCCTTAACGGGCTTAGGGCAGGTTCCAACAGTATAAATATAATACAACAATGTAAGAAACAATACAATTAAGACCACATTAAAACGCAATATAAAATAAGATAACTCATATATGCCATAAAAAGATAAAAGTTCCCTTGCTCGAAAGCCAGTCGAATCCGACTCTAGTGGTGCAGTGCTCATCTCCGTTTTAAAGCCGAAGAGCCAGCACTGTCCAAAGACGTTTCCGTGGTCATGTGGCCGGCATGACTAAACACCAAGGCGCACGGAATGCTGTTACCTTCCCATCGAAGTGGTACCTATTTATCTACTTGCAATTTCTTGCTTTCGAACTGCTAGGTTGGCAGGAGCTGGAACTAGAGATGGGAGCTCACTCCATCATGCGGCACCCGGGTCTCAAACTGCTGAACTACTGACCTTCCACAGCCTGCAGTTCAGTGTCTTAACCACTTGAGCCACCGCAGCTCCATGTCATATATGCCATACAACTCTAGTAAAAAGCCAGATACCTCAGTGGTTGATAGTACTAGAAACTAAATTTCCCAGAGATCTATAAAATTTGAGATCTTAGATCCATATGGTGGTCAAGAATATGTGAAGGCATCATGACACAGACTGAGGGCTATGTGTTTGTCTACAAAACTATAGTCTTCCTCAGATAAATAACAAATCCTATGAAGCAGTGCAGGAATAGAGTGACAGCAAAGTATAGTGGTCAGTATCAGCCTACTATCTGGGAAGCCTAACTTCAAAATCCCCAGTCTACAAAGGAAATGTACTGGGTGAACTTGGTCTTGACACATGCTCTCAGTCTAATCCACCTCTCTGGCTTGTTGTTATTTCTCATCTAAATAGTTCACATTGCTTTCCTACTGAGAAAGACTGGATCATGAGGGCATGGATACAGTGAAAAAGAGGAGGGGAGCCCAGTTACACCCAGGAGAGCCCTGGCATAATGAGCCCAACAAAACACACATACACTCTCTCTGTGTCTGTAGAAAAGCAAAAAGCTCATACCTTGAATAAAACTCTGTTGGTCTTAAAGGTGCTTTGTATCTCTCCCATGTGATTGAGGGAACAGGGTAAAGTAAGCTCTCACACTTTCCCTTCCTCCCCCCTCTTCCTCCCCAAGGGGGGGGGAGCCTCAGCCAATGGAGGGAAGAGAGGCTTTGCTCTGTAGCTCCTGTGCAATTGAGAAAGCCTGGCAAAGCAAGCTGTAATGCAGAAGGAAGCATGAAAGAGGAAGCAGAAGAGAGCCAGTTGCTTGTGGGCTGGATGTGAGCCTTGTGGGGGCTGGATCCAGCCCGTGGGCCACCCTTAACCTAGACTGCTGTGACTGTGTGAGGTTGGCTGACTTGAAGAATTCCAGAAGTTGAAGCTATCATAGATTGTTTAACCAAAACAGCAGTCAGGGATGGAAGTGCATTTAAGCTCTGAGGGGAGTTGGGTTAATTCGTATTTAAACTCCATTGTAACAAGAATTCTTTAAAAAAGAAAAGAAAAAAGGTTGCCTCTGCTGTGTGGTTGCATTGTTGCTGTAACATTCACTATTGGAAACTAGGTTCAGGTGGGTAACTGTGTTGGTATTAAGCAATAGAACAAAGTTTGAGTGTAGAATTAAACTTTGTTGGTCTTAAAAGTGCCACTGGACTCAAACTTTGTAATATTGGAAACTGTTCAAGAAGAGTGTTAAACCCTGCTAAGGAAGGAAGCCACAGTCACTGCCTTATCAGTGGCTGCTTTTGCAGTCACAGGGCTTGGGGCTCTGGTCAGGGAAGGAGGTCACATGTACTGCCATGGCTGGCTCCAGCCAGTTTGCAGTGGTTTCAGAGCCTCCAGCGGGAGTGGGCAATCTCCCAAGCTGCTGGCCAGTCTCCAGGGGTTTGGCTGACTCATCCCCTTGGGCTGGATGGGGGAAGGGCTTGGGCGAGTGTTTGTGCTGCCCATCCCCTCTCCTTGGCTTATTTAAAGCCCTGAAGATGGGTGATCATCAGGGCATTTTTTGTAGAAAAAGCCCAGCAGGAACTCATTAACATAATAGGCCACACCCAACAGCAGGGACTCATTAGCATATTAGGCCACACCCTGACAACACCACTCATTAGCATACTAGGTCACACCCCATGATACCAGAAGTGTGGTCATCCAGCCACACCCACCTTTTGATTCTTATTCTGTTTACCGTGTTTGTTGTCAAAACCCAGGGCTTTTTTTGGAGCAGGAACTTCTTTGCATGTTAGGCCACACTCCCCTAATGTAGCCAATCCTAATGAGTTTCTGCTGTTGGGTGTGGCCTGTTATGCTAATGAGTTCCTGCTGGGCATGGCCAACTGGGGAGCCAGCCGGAACTCCGTTCCTGTGCGTTCCTGCCCAAAAATAGCCCTGGTGATCATCCTTCTCTCATCGCCTCAGACACTTTTCTTGCTTTGCCCTTCACAATCCCCCTTTTCTTGCCTCACCACTTTGGACGTGCTCACCACCTCTGACTCTCTCTTTCTCATCTCAGTGCCTTGGACACTCTCTCCCTTTGCTGCCTTGGGCACTCTCGTTGCCTCAGACTCTGTACAAGATTTTCAGTTCTGAGCACATGGCTGGACCCAGCTGTCAGGTTCCACAGCCAACAACTGAGTACTATTGGAAAGGTTATACTTTATTGAAGAGCTATAGATGCATTAACAAAGGCACTGTTAAGAATGGCGTCACCCCTACAAGCATAATGGGATATAGGGTATTCGTATGCACCCCCCCCTTCCTTAGGCCAATTGGCCACATTCTCGCGCGTGGGAGAAGGAGCCCCAGGCCGTTAGAGCCAAAGCTGAGAACCGAAAGTGCTCCCATGGTTCCCTAGAATCCCAGACACTACACACCACCTTCAAGGCCATAAATAAGCAAGCATTAAAGGTAAAGGTAAAGGTTCCCTTGCTCGAAAGCCAGTCCGACTCTAGGGTTGCGGTGCTCATCTCTGTTTCAAAGCCGAAGAGCAAGTGTTGTCCGAAGATGTTTCCGTGGTCATGTGGCCAGCATGACTAAACACCAAGGCGCACGGAACGCTGTTACCTTCCCACCGAAGTGGTACCTATTTATCTACTTGCAATTTCTTGCTTTCGAACTGCTAGGTTGGCAGGAGCTGAAACTAGAGATGGGAGCTCACTCCGTCATGTGGCACCCGGGTCTTGAACTGCTGAACTACTGACCTTCCACAGCCTGCAGTTCAGCGTCTTAACCACTTGAGCCACCGCAGCAAGCATTACAGAAGCCAAAAAGGAATGCAGCAGTCCTGGCAAGCTACCACCCCACCCCCAACCCTTATGGCAGCATAGCTGACACCAGCATGGGATCTTGGGCAGCAGCATGGAGTGGGAAGTGTTGGTTGCTGCAGAAGTCTTCTGTGACTGAGCAGGTGGTTCTTTTCTATGGCACGTCTTCCAGTGGCATGCTGCATTTGTTCCCTTTTTCTTTAAAAAAGGAAAAAAGAGAGAATTTTCTGAATGGGCCAACAGGGGCTAGTCCCTGATCAGGGATACCTTGATCTGCAGTTGATGCTTCTTTGAGGGTAATCCGTTGTTGAAGTTTGGTTTTTGTTCCTGGCTTACAATTGTTGTTGGCTTTTTGCTTAGATTTGTGTTTAATTAAAAAAGAGAAAAAGAGAGATATTGTAATATTATATGGCACATGGCTGTATAGTATCATAGAAGAGAGGACTCTTACCTACACCCCTGCCATGCTAGTGGCTCCTTGAATTTGCTGCTTGCATACTTCTCTTGCTAAATAAATAAATAAATAGTTGAACAATTTTTCTTGGTTAATAACTTGCTCAGGAGGTTAAATCCAGCTTAAGGGCAAGTAATAGGTAAAGTAGTTATTTGTAAGAGCCTTTTGCATATTATATATTTAGACCATTATTCCTAGTGGAGGCATTCTTGATTTATATACACGAGGGGTGGCCAAACTTGCTTAAGAGCCACATAGAATAAATGTCAGATGTTTGAGAGCCACAAGACATGAACAAATATCACACACACATTTGTATTGGAAAATATGCAAATTTACTTTTTATTAACATTAAATGAGACTGTCAAAAATAAAAACAGTGAGTAAAACAGATTTTGCTAATGGTATTTGTTTGCTAATGATATTTATTTGTCTAAGAGAGAGAGAGGTGGAAAGAAAGAATGAAAGAAGTGGAAAGAAGGAGAGAGAAAAATAAAAAAAAGCAAATGGGTGGGGAGGAGAAGGAAGGAAGGAGGGGAGGGAGGAGGGAGGGGAAGAGAGAGAGGGGAAAAAGAAAGAAATAGATGAGGGGAGGGGGGAGGAAGGGAGAGAGAGAGAGAAACAAAGAATGCAAATAGATGAGGGAGGGGAGAGAGAGAGGAAAGACAAATAGATAAAGAAAGGGAAGGAGGAAGAGAGAGAGAAAGGTGAAAAGAAATAAAGAGGCGGAAGGAAAGCAAATAGATGGGGGACGGGGAGGAAGAAGAACACAAAGAACACACACACAGAGGTGGTAAATAAGTAAGAAAGTAAATAAATTAGGAGGGAGGGGGGAGAGGTGGAAAGAAACAACTTTAACTTTAAATGTGTTCTCCAACTGGCTTGGCTTGGAGAAGGGATTTAAAAAGACAAATGTCTTCTCTAAGCCAGCAGGTGGGGCTGCAGAGCGGGGCTTTAAC
This sequence comes from Gekko japonicus, assembly GCF_001447785.1. NCBI lineage: Eukaryota > Metazoa > Chordata > Lepidosauria > Squamata > Gekkonidae > Gekko > Gekko japonicus. The sequence continues at coordinate 378,958 of NW_015165864.1, read as the reverse complement.
TTTAAATGTGTTCTCCAATGCCTTTAACTTTAAATGTGTTCTCCAAGCCCCCCAACACCACTGCTGCACCCGCTTGGCTTGGAGAAGGGATTTAAAGAGACAGATGCCTTCTCCAACTAAGCCAGCTGGCTGGTGTGGCAGTGGGGTGGGGCTTGGAGAACACGTTTAACTTTAGATGGGGAGGGAGGGAAGAAAGTGAGTGAAAAGAAAGCAAATAGATGGGGCAGGGAGGGAGGGATGGAGAGGTCTAAAGAAAGCAACTTTAACTTTAAATATGTCCTCCAAGCCGTCCCCCAACTTCCATGCCTGCGCATCCCTCCCTGGCACCTCCTGCCTGGCCCAGAGGGTCAGAGAAAGGAGAGGAGGCCCAGCCCCCACACTCCTTCACCAGCTCGGCTGCTGCTTCTCCTTCCTCTGCCCATCCAGCTGCCGGGAGTGAATGTAAGCACACACAAATAAGTTTATTATCTTAGGCTCCTTTGCAAAATGCTGCCTGTGGCAGGAAGCCCGTGAGACATCCTGGTGGTGCGAGTTGCTGCTGGCCAGAGGCGCACACGCCAAAGAGTCTGAAGTGCATCAAGGATCCTGGAGGAAGATGAATGGCCAGCATGATGCTGTGTTGGCAGAAAAGGCACCCGCAGACACCCCAGCGCATTGCTGCTGGTGGCGGCGGCAGCAGTGCTGCACCTAACTGCAAGGTCTCGCGTGCTTCCCTGTCCCTTCCCCGCTCTGGGGCTGGGGAAAGCAGGAGCCCACCCAAGCCTCCCGCCCCGGATGATGCCACCGCTGCCGCTAAACTGCTTGCCAAGTTCATGGAAATGACGTGGCATGCTTTGAAACTTAGGAGGGAACTGGCTGCCAAACCACAGCCAGGGGCCGCTCCTTGGTGGATCCCAGCAGTTGAGGAACTGAGAAGGGCCGGGGGCACTGCTTGCCCTGCAGGGTGTCCCAGAGACCCTCGGAGATTTCCCTTCCTGACCCCCCACCAGCCGTAGCGTGGGTCTTGGCCTCGCTCCAGCCAGCAGCCGGGACTGGCTCTCCTTTGGCACACTCCTGAGTTCTCCAAGCGGGGGGGAGGGGTGTGTGAAGAGAATGGAAATGTTTCTCTAGCCGGGATCTGAAGGCCTCCTCCTCAGGATCCCATGATGAATGCTCAAGTGAAGGAGCTGGAAATCCAATGGCCTGGTCGTAAAAGATCCAGCAATGTCCCTGAAAGGAGGCAGGGTAGGGCCTGGATGGGACTTGTAACCCTACTAAGCACCTTCAAGTTCCATGAAGGAGGAAAGGGCAGTTAATTCAGCTAATTATGCTCCACTTTTCTCCCCAGTGAGGCCACAAAGCAGTTAACATCATTGTTCTCCCACTCCTCTAGGCTCTTCTCACAACCACCCTGTGACAAGCTGAGATGTAGGGTTACCAGCTCCAACTCCTCATGAAACAGATGCCCATCTTCCAATAACCCATGGTTTCTTGGCTCCAAATCACTTGTTGGTCTGAATTGAGGATAATTTGTTTCAGGCCACCTTTACACTGGCATTTTTTGGAGCCTTTTGTTGCAATGAGCTTGTATCTGCATCAAGGCATGACTGCTCAGGCCATGCCTTGTGTTTAAGTGTTAAGTGACATTCACTTAAACCCCCGTGGGGGAGGTGTTAGCCGGTGAATGGAAGGTCCAGCTCGTAAGCTCGTAAAGCTGGAAAAAAGACCTCTTCGCCATTAAGAAGCCTGTGATGGTCCAATCCGGCCAGGCGGTGGCAGTGCGGCACTACGACTCAAAGCAGTCCTGGAAGAACTGACGTCATCCAGCCAAGCCAAAAGTGAATGCCGTCCGGAACACACCTGAAGCTTACAGCTGAACAAAATCCCCGTCAGCTGCAAAAGTGTGCGATTTAAAGAATTATATGTTGTCCTCCCTTACCCTATGATTCATTGTTAGTCCTGTGTGAAAACTTGTGTAACTGTAAATCGCTCAGAGCCAGCAGCTCTGCAGGATGAGCGATCAATAAATCGAAAGGTATTATTATTATTATTCAAGGATCTACCCTGTGTGTTTTTCTTCATAGATCCAAGATGGGTCAGAAGGGGCACGGGTCCCACATGTTGCTTAGATCTGCCGGGACTGATCAGTCTTGCCCTGTGTGCCTTATTAGGGAATATCTGAAAGGTCTTCCTTTCTTGTGTGCAGACGGCTCTTTTCTTACTCTTTTTCAATTTGCTAGTGTACCTAAGGGTGGGATTGCTTCCATTGGACTTTTCCCTGGGGATTTTGCCATACACTCCTTTCGATTCGGTGCTGCCATCTCTGCCGCCGAATATGGGCTACCCTCTGCGTTATTCATTCAGTGAGCTGGTGGAGGTCCTTGGCTTACTGTGCCAACGTTCCCTCTAAGCTGAGTTAGTGTGAGCTAGCTCACACTAACTCAGCTTAGAGGGAACACTGCCTACATCCACCCTTACATTGGTCTTTTTGCTAATTACTCTTATTTTTAGTTTCTTCAGGCCTCATCATGACAGTTTGGATCATTGGGCGCAGTATCACACATTGGGACTGGATGACCATCTGTGGGTTATTTGGATGGGACAGAGGGGTATGCTCTGGGATACCTTCCTGCCTACAGTTTGGCATGCTGTTGCTTCCAGTGGACCTCTAGACACATTGGTGATCTACCTGCCCAAAGTTCCACACACAAATCTCCAGGGATTCCCCAACCTGGAGCTGGCAACCCTAAGAGGAGACTGATCTCTGTAGTTGGGAGATTTATTGTTGCTCCACCTCCACCTGGAGGTTGGCAACCATAGAAAGAGACAAGGAAGTAGGAAAGGAGGGGAAGGATATGGGGGCTTTCAAGAAAGGGAGAGAGGAAATAGTGAGGCAGGGAGAAATGAGATGCATCCTGCAACTCCTTATAGGCCCTTATTCCTCTCCAAAAAATCTGGCCCAAAATAATACAGAATAAACAAATTAATTTCATAGACATTCGGAAAAGTAATCAAGGGGATTTTGAGCAGGCCCATGTCATGAGACAATTGCCATGCACCAGTACAAGAAGACTAAAATTATGCATACAATGAAGAAGCTCTTCTTTCTCCCCTTTCTATTATGGTCATAAGAAAATAAGAACGTAAGAGAAGCCAATGTTGGATCACGACAATGGCCCATCCAGTCCAACACTCTGTTACACAGTGGCCAGAAATACCAGGTGCCATCAGGAGGTCCACCAGTGGGGCCAGGACACTAGAAGCCCTCCCACTGTTGCCCCCCCCAAGCACCAAGAAGACAGAGCATCACTTGCCCCAGAGCCCCTATCTATACCTTGTGGCTAATAGCCACTGATGGACCTCTGCTCCATATGCTTATCTAATTCCCTTTTGAAGCCGTCCATGCTTGTAGCCGCCACCACCTCCTGTGGCAGTGAATTCCATATGTTAATCACTCTTTGGATGAAGAAGTACTTCTTTTATGTGTTCTAACCCAACTGCTCAGCAATTTCATGGAGTGCCCACGAGTTCTTGTATTGTGAGAAAGGGAGAAAAGTACCTCTTTCTCTACCTGCTCTTTCCCATGCATAATCTTATAAACCTCAATCATGTCACCCCTCAGCTGTCATTTCTCCACGCTAAAGAGCCCCAAGAGCTTTAACCTTTCTTCATAGGGAAAGTGTTCCAATCCTTTTATCGTTCCTTAACCATGCTCGTAATTGCTCCTTCGCCAGGTCTCCTGCGCTTGACTGGGTCGGCACATCTTGTGCCTCGCTAAGAGGACGCAGACAGCGGGGAGGACCATCAGGGCAGAAAGCAGCCTCAATTCCCCTGCAGATAGCAGGAAAAGAGGCTCACCCTCAAAAGCCCTATGGCCTGGGGGGGCTCCCTGACCCCTTGTGGAGACGCCGATCCAGCGGTACCCCTCCCCTCCGCTGCTGTGCGAAGCGCCCTCCCCGAGCTTCGGGAAAGGCGTCCGCCATCGTTGCGCTGTAGACCCCCTCCAACCCTTTTATCATTCTAGTTGCCCTTTTCTGCACTTTTTCCAAAAAATACATGGGAAGAGAAATGAGGGTTTAATTCACAGTGGGAAGTCTGCAAATGGTCTTTAGTATTCTGCCTTCAGATCATTCTGTGTCCATTCTTAAATGGAATTTAGAAATCTTCAAAGATCCAGCTCAAAAAGTAAAACATAAAAAATCACCAACATCAGTCCTTGATAATGCTTTAAGCATTGGACTGCCCATGCTTGAAATCAAAGGGTTTTACTTTAAAAAAATATATCACTGCATTCAGTGCCTTATCTATAACAGCAATATGATGATTTCCTCTCATTTTGCTAGTTTCGGACTTATCTGAAAGCCTCTGTAAAGAACAAAAGCTTTTCTTATCTCACAAGCACTCCCGGTTGCATTGGCCTGTTGCTGCTCTGCACCGTGCCCATGACCCATGCCAAACTTTACAAGTTCCATAATGGAAAGCAACAGGAGCTACACGAAAATCAACTGATGCTCATATTGGCTAGAATAATAGGGCAAAATTATTGCTGTAGCACAACTGGATTGAAGAAGTTACTATTCTTCTGTCAATATGAAGGAATGATAAAAGTAACATTACTATGCAACTGTCACTATATGACAGCACCAGGCAAGGAACGGAGCCCTGGGGACAACCTTGGGGAAGGGGACGCCCATGTTCCGAAGCCACAGCGAGACGGGGGGGGCGAGCTCGGGTGAGGGACAGAGGGGCCTTACCCTTCGCGCTGGGTGTTACCGCGGGCACTACTGCGGAGGCCGGGGAGGCAGACACTTCCGATATTCACCCCGCGCCTCAGAATTTTAAAGAGAACAGAGACTATGGTCAGAGGGGGAAAGAAAACACATGAAACAGGGAGGGTGATTGGGGCATTAGCTTTTGGGGAATCACAGGGGTGTTTGATTTCTGTAACAAGCAATAAAAGAAGGAAACAAGAAACACCGGGGAGGAATTCAGAGAATCGAGAGAAGCCCAGAGAGAGAGAGAGCGGGAAATGGAGAATCGGTTCTTCTGAGGACGAGGTCTGGCGTGTGATGTAACACCCAGCCCGTCCAATTCTGAGGTGTTTGTTTCTGAAGAGCTCCCGACACGGCGACAGGTTATCCAGCTTCGGTGAGCGACACGAATCCTGACAGCTCTTATATATTCTAGCAGTCACGGGTTTTTTTTTAGTATCAGGAAATTAATTTTATGCAGTCTACTAATAGTGTGAATCTGAGGACTTTAACTAATTAACTAATTAAAGTATTTATATCCCAACTTGTCTCATGCATCAAGACAACGTACAAATCATATTTAGAAATATTATTATTTAAAAGTCACTAAACCCCCCAAAATCAAGGAGCTGCGGTGGCTCAAGTGGTTAAGACGCTGAACTGCAGGCTGTGGAAGGCCGGTAGTTCAGCAGTTCGAGACCCGAGTTGCCGCATGACGGAGTGAGCTCCCGTCTCTGGCCCCAGCTCCTGCCAAACTAGCAGTTCGAAAGCAAGAAATTGCAAGTAGATAAATAGGTACCACTTCAGTGGGAAGGTAACAGCATTCCATGCACCTTGGTGTTTAGTCATGCCGGCCACATGACCACGGAAATGTCTTCGGCTTTGAAACAGAGATGAGCACCACAACCCTAGAGTTGGATTCGACTGGCTTTCAAGCAAGGGAACCTTTACCTTAAACCCCCAAATAACAGCCTCCCCCAAGAGATACTTGCAGTTATATTCCACTAAAAGCCTTGACAAATAAAAATGGCCTTGCAGTGCTTCCTAAAAATTTCTACAGCTCCCCTGATCTCCTCAGGGAGCCCACAGTAGGAGTGATAATGGAGAAGGTATGGGCTCCAGCTGATACCTTAAGGTGGGTGGACACCTGAGTACCACAGTTGGTTCAGGGGGTATATGGGAGGTGATGCTTCTTTAAATACGTGGGTCCTTGGCCATAAAGGGCTTTTAAGGGCATAACCACAACTTTGAATTGGACTGTAAAACCATCTGAAAGCCAATGTAGCTGTTTAAGATAGGCAAGATATGTTCCTGCCAACTAGTCCCTGACAATAATTAGGCTTCCACATATACTTCGTGTTCCAGAGAAAGATCCGTGAAATGAGAGGGAATGCTACGCTGTGCACAGAAGGCTTCACAGACATTAGTGAACTCATCTGGTCAGCAAGCGAGAAGGAAATAATGCTATTCCATGAATCAGGGTGGCAGAAATGAATTATTATGGGGGGCTGCAAATGCAAATTCTATTTTTTCGAACTTTTGTAAACACTCATAGACCATAAAGACCTTGACATTTCAAAGTCTTGATATTTATTTATTTACATTATTTATGTCTGCTGTGACAGATTGCAAAGAGAAGCAGGCTTTTAAGAATGCTGCTTGTGTCTGAGAGTCAGGGAGTTCAAGAGTTAATCTTTCCAGGAGAGAAGAGCTTAGGTGATCAGCTGCTTTACTCGCTCTCTGATTGGCCAGCATCAAGTTAGAGAGGAAATAAAACAGCTAATCTAGAGGGAAAAGATTCATTGGCCTTTTGGTCTTGGTCTGAAATCTAACATCTGGATCAGTAGCCAGAGGGGTTTGGCTTCTGAAGGAAGAGACTCTGGGAGTCAGTGATTTCTATTAGGGAATTGTCGAAAAAGGACTACTAGGCTGCGATCATACGCAAAATTAGACCCAACACAGGTATGAATGCTGGGCAGATTGAAAGGGTGCGATCAGACAACAACATCTGGGAAGTGCCCTGCAGCTGTCAGCAACCCATTCTGCTCTACCACAGAAGTGGAGTTAAAAGACACTGGGGAAAATCCAGTAGTAAACGGGTTGTGACGGGCCACATATGGACTTTCCCATGCCTGATTGCTCCAGCACACTCTCATGACATCAGGATGGTCTGATCAGGTCATCCTGACTCTGTGCCGTTGTTTTTTCCCCCTTTGCAGTATGCGCATCATCGCACACTCCGTAGGGAGCCCTCAGTGCAGAGGTGCAATTCATTGATCCCTCGTTTAAGCGCATGGGGTAAAAATGGCACAAAACCCCCTGATTCACCCACAGTTGCATCTGATCACACACTGACGGACTGCACCTGCAGCTTTAAAGGGAGCTGTGATCATGCAACTGCGGGTCAAATTCCTCTGGAGGAAATAGCCTGGCTCCCACCCACCGCATTTTTTTTGACGCATGTGATTGCACCCCTAGTAGAGAAGAATAAAGACCCCATTGTCTTAAATATATGAGAACAACTCTGAGGAAGAATTTAGATTCTCAGTCAAGAAAGCTACAGAACAGCTTGATACAGACAACAGATACTGGAGAAGGATTTGGCAGAAGATCTGGTTGTTAGAGAGAACTCCCATAGCAGTCAAATAGTAAAAGGAATTATTGCTTCTTAGGGACAAGGAGAATGACTTCCTGCCAGTGAAGGGGGCTGTGAAGAGAGCCTTGCTCTGTGATACAGGGGAGGAGGAGGAGGAGGAGGAGAAGAGATTGGAGCCGCCCTGAGCCCATGTGGAAAGGCGGGATATAAGTCAAATAAATAAATAAATAAATAAATACATTATACCCCGCCCTTCACTACCCAAAGGACTCTCAGAGCAGTTTACACTCTCCTTTCCCTTCCCCTCCTTACAACAAGACACCCTGTGAAGTAGGTAGTCCACACTCCTAACCACTACACCAAACTGGCCCTCCAGAAGCTTAGACACCTCAGGAGTTAGTGAAAAACTGTACTATCTAAAGGGAAAACCTAGATCTCTGAAGAAAAATTTCTTTTATTCTATGTCATTTTGTGACATGTCATCACTCATTCCCTGGCATTTATGTTTGTTTGGATATGTGTGCTTTCTCCTGTGTTGATTTGCAGGCATGGAAGAGACAGAATGGATACAGTAGATTAAGCAAAATACGATCCTTTAGAAAGTATTTCTTCACCCCATTGACTCTCTGTTTCTTTCACATTCCATCTTAAAAATATAATGCTCTTCTACCTTATGTATTCTCTATGAATTCATTTCTTTCTCTATTAACGGCTTCAAAAGCTGCACTTGTATCTGCATGTGTATGTATGCTGCTTTGACCACATCCAGTATATCATACTGTGGGGTTTATGAACAGTATTTTTCATAGAAATTTGCATGGTACAGTGACCCCATTTCTAATATCCTTATCGACTCTCTCACTCTCCCTCTCTCCATCCACATTAGTGTCAGCCATAAGATCCCTAACTACTGAGAAAGAGAGAGGTTATTAAAATATAATAATCTGATGTGGAAGTATGCAGCTACATTGCTGTCTTATTCTCAGACCCTCTTTGGGAACTATTTGGGTACAAGGTACATTGAAAACTGGAAATACTTTCAAAAGGTAGTTGTGTTGATCTGCAGTAGAACAGCTAAACTTGAGTCCAGTAGCACTTTAGAGACCAACAAGATTTGAGGGATATGAGCTTTCATTAGGGTTGCCAGCCTCCAGGCGGGGCCTGAGGATTTCCCGCTTTTACAACCAATCCCCAACTGACAGAGATTGGCTCCCCTAGAGAAAATGGCTGCTTTGAATGGAGGACTCTATGGCATTGTACCATGCTGAGGCCCCTCCCCTCCCCGAACCCTGCCCTCTCCTGGATCCACCCCCAAAGTCTCCAGGTATTTTCCAACCCGGACCTGGCAACCCTAGCTTTCGAGTGTCAAGTACAAATGGAGGTCCCAGTTTGCAGGCAGGAAAGGTGTATTAAAGAAAGGAATCAGGACGCAGAGGAACAATCCAAAATGTAATCAGTTTGATTAGAGCATGTGAGAGATGCTTCACCTACAGGTTTTTGAGTGCTGTGATTTTTGATATCAAATTTATTTATTCATTCATTGCATAGGGACTGTAGGGCAATGGATCAACGGATATGATTTTTATACCTTCTCTTATATATCTCTGACATGTATGCATGCTTATATTGCCTATATTCATAAAATATGAAGTACACTGATCAGTTAGTATATGAGTTTTAGGCCCCGGTCACAAAGGCCAGATAACGCGTGTGGGGGGGAAGGCAGCGCTATTTGACCCGCCAGAACCCAATCAGACGTGACGGCGGTGAATTGGATTTTTGTTCATCGTGTTTCCGGCATGCTTCAACGAGGCGAGAGGAGCGTGCTGGAGTGATCACACGTAGGAATTCCGTCCGTGGCCCATTGCAAACGGTTTGCTAGTAGGCTTTCCTGGGTACTTTTTAACTCTGCATCTTTGGCCGGATGATATGGGTGGTCAACGGGTGCGCTACACTTGCCAGATGTTCCCGTGTGATCGCGCCACTATAATCCACCCGGCATTCATGCCTCTTCCACAGTAATTTCTACATGTGAACAGAGCTTTAGTTTAGCAGAGAAATATAAAGTCGCATGTTATGTAGCAGAAAATGTAGCTGGATTTTAGAAAAGCATTTCATCTGAGTGTGTGTGAAAAGACCTTGAGTTCACTCCAGAAACAGGAAGACAGGAATGTGCCTAAGACTGAAACCATTTGGTCAACTGTGATTTCCTTTGTTGTTTTATTATTCTGAAGGACAATTTATGGCCCAATGCTATGCATTAAAAAAAAAATTGCAATGGCTCTGTGTATGTTCCCAAACAGCATCCTCCTTCATAGTGCCAGGCACCAGGATGTCTGACAAGAGCCAAAAGGTTGTGTCAGAAATCACATCTTTATCTGGGAAGCTCCCCATTCTATATAGATGCAAAGGGCCTTGAAGCATTCCAGAAGAAGACCCCAATGTGCCTTAGTCTCTAGGTCAGATAAACAAACACAAATGTCAGTAACCTTATCTGAAATTGGGGTACACCAATGGAAGGATACCAGCTCATATGATGCTACCTGTTGGGAACCAATAACACTCTTTATTGATTGTAAACTATCATGATGTCATTTTGGGTATAAGATCTGCTGCCCTTCCTGTCTGGCCTGGAGATCAGCTTGGTAACACTGGCATCCAGTTCTGTATCTCTTGTTAGTTATCCAAGTCACTGGACTTGGATAACAGTTAGTTATCCAAGTCACTGGACTCTGACTGTGTGTCCTCCATCGGGCCCTGGGGGTGCATGGGGCACAGATTTGTGCAGCAGCACTGACCTGTTTTGTCTGATGTAGAGAATGGAAAGGCATTGTTGATGCTTGATGGCATATATAATGTTGGAGGATGAACAAGTGAATGAACCTGAGATGTGTTGTTAGGTGTGTTGTTGGAGTGAATATGGGGACAGAACTGGCATCTTGGTTTATTACAGACCCTGGTCCCAGAGTCCATGTCCATGTTAGGAAGTGAATTATTGTGGGTGAGAAGCAGTTTAAGGTTAGGAGGCTATGAGCAATAAAAAGCTTGCCTCCCAGTGCCTGTGAGCAAGGAGTATTACTGTCCAGTATAGGTTGCTAAATAATTAATGATTGAACTGGTTTGAGCTGAGAACTGTATGTGACTACCAGTGGTGTTCTGTTGTTGTTTTGTTTGGGCCTATTCTGTAGCAGGTTATCCCTTGGTATCATTCTGGCTTTATTGAGCTATTTACTTACTATATCAGTTGGGTATTGTAATTCCAATGTATGTTGTAGATCCTGCAGGTGAGAATCTCTGTCTGTGAGGTTGGATTAGATGTGGCTGTAGTGTGGATATTAGCAGTAGACAGCGGATTGTCTGATGTGTTTAGGGTGGTGACTGGAGGCATGCAGATATGTTTGGCATCAGTAGGTTTCCAGTATAAGTTCATTTTTATTCTTCCATTATGTATTTTTACTGTAGTGTCTAGAAAACGTGTGGATTGACTCATGGTCAGGTTGATGGTGAGATGGCAGTTCTGAAGGTCTGCTGAAATTTCTCCAGTGTTTCTTTCTCATGCGTCCAGATGATAAAAATGTTATCAATGAATCCCAAGTCCAATGAGGAGTTAATGAATTAGAGCGGAGGAGGCACGGCTCCAGGTCAGCCATGAAAATGTCAGCAAATTGTGGCGCCCTGTAGGCATCCATGGATGTGCCAGTGATCTGAAGGAATAAATCATCATCAAATACGAAGCAATTACAGGATGAGGCCAAACTGGCTGAGCTTTGAAGTGAGGTCAGCTGTGGTGTTGTCAGAGGAGATGGTGTTCCAAATGGCTTGTACTCCATCCTTGTATGGCATGTGGTATATAGAGACTCGACATCCATGGTGGCCAAAAAAGTGCACCTGGAAATTGTCAATGGATTGTATTTTTCTCAGGAAGTCTGTGGTGACTTTAGGGCATAACTGGAGGCATTGATCACATAGGGTTTGAGAATGGAGTCCATGTATCCAGACATCCCTACAAAGTTGGTGCGTATGCCTGAGACAATAGATTATCCTGGGTTGCTGGGCTTGTGTATTTTGGGGAAAAGGTAGAAAGTACCAGGTTAAGGTTCTTCTGGTGTGTCCATATAGATCTCTTCCTGTATCTTTGTGGGTAATTAGTTTATAATGATAAAACATGTTTGGTTCTTTTTGGTATTCCTGAGTGGGCTCTGAAGATTGTCATTTGTAGACAGCAGCATTAGAGAGTTGTCCTTGGATTCCTGAATGTATCCTGATTTGTCGAAAAAGCTCTTCCCCCCCCAAATTTTGGTGCTGTCTAAGGTGCTACTTACTCAAATGTAAAGTGCTACTGGACTTGAAACTTATTTCTGCTAGCTATGTTTTTTTTTTAATGACCCCACTATCATGCAGAATACCGGATAGAATTTAAGTAGCAGCGCCCCACACAGAATTGTGAGTTTGGTGTAATACTGCCTCCATCACGCCCAATGGGGTGGAGGGGGTGCAGCCTCACCCCAGCAGCTGGCAGGGACCTCCAGCAGGCTTGTGGGGGGGAGGTGGGGGGCGCACAGTCTGCACTTGCCATCCAAGGGACTTGCTCCAGCAGGCCCATCGGAGGGGAAGGGGCATGCAGCCTGAGCCCACCATCGAAGGCTTCCAGCAGAGATTCCAGCCTCTGGGTGAGACCTGAACCCCAACAAAAATGGTACTTGCTTATTTCTTCCATTGGACTTCTACTCATATGGATATTTGATATTGTACCATAAGTAAAAAGAAGCTATTAAAAGGGAAGATAATAATATGGAACAAATACTATATGTGAAAGAAATAAAAAAAGGGTTGGCAGGGAAGATTTATTTAGAACTGGTGAAAGATAAGGAATTTATGTATAGAAGCTTAAAAAACAAATGGAATAAGGAAAAACAAATTACTACTGAGGATGTCAATAAGTTAATGGTGAACTTGAAGAAAATTAAGCTAGAAAAGTATAGAGAACTTGAAAGAAAGATAATATGGAAGTGGTACAGAACCCCTGCACAACTGGCATATATGATAAAAGGGATGAAACCTAATTGCTGGCACTGTAATGCAAAAGAAGGGTGGTACTCTCACTTATGGTGGGAATGTCCAAAAGTGATAGATTTTTGGGAAAGATATGGGGAAAAATAGCAGTGCTATGTAAAGTTAACCTGGATATAGATGTAGATTTATTATTTATGGGTGTATTGGGAAACCATAGAATTGAGAAGCAAAATCAGGATATTTTCAAAGTAATGTTATTAGCAGCTCATGCAGTGATTGCATATGGTTGGAAGGAGAACTCAAAATGGACTTTAGAAAAATGGAACGAATATTTATATGAATATATACAATCGGACATATTGGAATGTTTAAAGCAAGATAAGATATGGACTGTAAAAATGAAGGAGATAAAAAAGAAATGGTCGGTATACTTTAAATGGGTTTATAAAGGGGAAGCCAACAGGGGTATATTTGAAAAGTTGGAAAGAATGTGCTCATGGTTGAAAATGTAATTTGAATAACATGATGGTGGCCACCTTAGGGAGGGAGGGATAAAATGGGGGGGGAGTATCAAAAAGTTGGAATTAAACTAATGTAATAACAATATTGGGATACAATAAAAATTAGTTTAAAAAATTGATATTGTACTTGTTCATGGACATATGAAAATTGATGTCTTTATGACTGGGAATCCCCCCAAGTTATTACAACTCAACTCAAGAGATCAGTTCTCTCGAAGAGAATGGATGCTTTGGAGGGTGGACTCAGCATTCTACCCCACTGAGTCCCTGTCTTCCCCAGGCTCCACCCCAAACCTCAGTTTCTCAGTTGGGCTGAAGAATTTTCAAAAGAGCAAGCCCCTGTAATCTGTGCAGCAAGGGCCAAAACCACCCATGGCACTTCCTGCATTAATGGTTATAGGGTAGGGATGCCAGCCTCCAGTCCCCTGGAATACCTCATCTCCAGACTACAGAGATCAGTTCCCCTGGAAAAAATGGATGCTTTGGGGTCCCCCCCCAGGGGAACTGATGGATGCTTTGGACTGTTCCAGCAATATGGTCTGTCCTTAGGAGTCCTCTGCATAAGGCTCAGAGACCTTCTCCTTAGGAGCATATAATCACTGGTATGAGAAGGATTTATCACCTCTGTGATAAAAGGCCCTCGACAGGTGATTTAATCAGGGCTGGCTTTTCAGACCTTGAGAAAATCTAATTCCATCAAGGAAAAGAGTCAACGGCTGGCCCCGGTGCCAGAAAGAGAAGCTTGCCCCTCCCCCTCCCTAGTTTTTTTCCTTCTTCCTTTACTTATTTTTTAACATTTTGCACATCTTTATATTTTTCATTTATGACAAAGGACATTATGCAAATGTCATCTTTTTTTTTAAAGCGTCTGTGAGTTGCTGCTTCCTTTATTTATTTCATGATGAACTGAATTGAGTTGCAGAGACTATTCCAATGCAAGATTTATTGCTTTACTACTAACTACGTCTTTGAAGATAAGACTTTTCTTACCCCTCTGTGGTGTTTGGCTTTCACCGCACTCCTTTGGAAATCAGCTTGTATTATAATATAATATGTTTGCCAGAAATCCTGCTTTAAGTTTGGAGCCGAGTCTCTTATAGAAAGCTTTGAGTGCCTGTAAGGCTTTGTTTGGGGGAGAAAAATTTCATTTGTCTATCAATGGTGGGAAGTTTCCTCTCACCCACCTCATGACTCCACACTTCCTTGTTAGTCTCAAAGTTTATCTTTTTGACTGCGGCTTCTTTGTCTGTTAAAATAACTTGCTGTATTTGGATCATTTGAGAGTCTTCCCTATTTTGTGAGTAAACAGTGTTTCTAAAGATAAAGACATTTTTCAGAAGAAGATTTGGAAGGGGTTTCTCTCTCTCCATTTTTGCATTCCATCCCCTTCCTGCACCGCCATTTTCAAATGTTGCTTACCTATTCTTAATCTTAAACGGGTTGGGACTGGATTGATAAATTGATAAATTCCTGAACTGACCCTTGCTGCCACCATGTGGAAAATATATTCAACATTCAAGGAAATTTATAGAACTGCTTTATACTGATTCAGATCCTCTGTTCATCAAAGACAATTTTATCAACTCTTTATCATCATATATATTGGAGCTCTGAGCTGCTGTGGGTTGCTGTTAAAGAAGATATACCAAAATAAAGGCAAAGACCAAGATAAAACTCCCTAATAATATTAATAGATAATTCAAAAAAATTAATGGGGTGTACTTGTTTTATGTAATGTTTTTAATCAGAGTAAATGCTAACAGATATGAACTCATATTAATAAATTAATTCTAACAGTGTTTTATTCTCATACCTTCCTAACCCTGTTTAAGCTTTCCTACATAAAATAACATTTCTATATCCTGCTTTATAATACTATATATTTTCTTCTGCTACTACTTCTGATGATGATGATGATGATGCCATTCTCAGTTAATACAAAGCTACAGTATTTGTGATATAAATTAAGTGCCAGAAAATATCTTTCTTTAAAAAAAATTGTAAGGTTTTTCTTCTTTTTTGATACCTATGACATATTGTAACTAGGCCTGCTGTATAAGTTGAACCTTAAATTTCTGAAAAATATTATCATATTGAGTTAACAGATATTTGGTTTATTGCTAGTTTAAAGTGTTTAATACCCATAATAATAACTCTGTGTATATGTTGGTGTAATAAGTAAATGAAAAGTCTACACAGAAGATATAGGCATAGAATGATGTCACAAACCAAAGGAAAAAAGAAAAGTGAAGAACAAGAGGAGTTTGACATGGTCGAATATCTGGAAAAATTCCAAGACAGCTTGACAACTCAGATAAATACAATCACATATACACTTACTTCTCATATCAAACAATCTGAAAACCGAATATTTTTTTAAAGAAACCCAGTTTCAAGAAGAAATCCAAGAGCAGATTAAGCAATTCAGCAAGGTCAAGAAAATACGTTTGTACATACAAAAAAGGAACTCTCAACTTTAAGACTAGATATCACTACAGGACTTGCACAATCCAAAAAAAGATTCAAGAAAACACAGAAAAGATTGTTCAAGTCCAAAGGCAGCATAAACAACTGGAACGATGTCAAGAAGCCCATGATCAATTGTTGAAAAGAGCAAATCAAAGAATTGAATTTTTAGAGGTCCAGAATTGATATAATAACCTCAGGTTCCGCTCAGTTCCTGACAATTTTGGTAAAACTAAACTTGAAGAAGATTTTTGTAAATTGATACAAGATCATTACAAGATTGAACGAGGCTCCTTGGATATTTACCAGATATACAGAATCAATTCCAGATTTGCCATCAGAAATCAACTGCCACATGATATACTGGTAAAATTTACACATGATTTTATCTTGAGCAAAGTAAGAGGTTCTCCTCTTAAAATTCATGAAACAGAAATACAATTTTTTCAAGATCTCCCAAAGAAGAAATTTTAATTTTTTAAGACAAATTCTACTAAAGGAAGATATAAAATATCGCTGGAGAGTACTGTGTGCACTAGAAGTGAAGCTACCAAAAGGCAGAATAATTATTTCTTCAATTCAACAAGCAAAACAACTGGTGGAAGAATTATCACTGGAAAACACCAAAACAAATGACAAGAAAGATATAGACAACAAAGAAGGAAAGGCAAACCAAGCAGCAGCATTATAACAAAATAGATAATATGAATGAGATATCAATAAATCCCCCCCAAAAATTATAAAAACATTTAATTTATTTAAAAAACAAACAAAAAGCAGACATTGCCTTTCTTAGAATCATAGAATCATACAGTTGGAAGGGACCTCCAAGGTCATCTAGTCCACAATGCAGGAAATTGGCAAATACCTCCCCCTCATGTCCCCAGTGACTGCTGTTCCATGCACAGAAGATGAAAAAAAAAATCTCCAGGATCTCCAGCCAAATTGGCCTGGAGAAAAATTGCTTCCTGACACCAAAGTGGTGTAAGAAAGAGCCACAAGGACTAAGCACTGAGGCAACTCTTCCTGTCCTCCCTCTCATGATCTGCCTAAGTTCACAGAATCAGCATTGCTGACAGATGGCCATCTAGCCTTTGTTTGAAAACCTCCAAAAAAGGAGAGCCCACTACCTCCCGAGGAAACCTGTTCCACTGAGGAACCACTCTAACCATCAGGAAGTTCTTCCTAATGTTTAGCCAAAAAGTCTTCTGATTTAATTTGAACCCATTGGTTCTGGTCTGACCTTCTGGGGCAACAGAAAAAAACTGCATACCATCACCCTCTATATGACAGCCCTTCAAGTAATTGAAGATGGTTATCATATAATCTCTCAGCTCTCCTCTCCAGGCTAAACATACCCAGCTCCTTCAACCTTTCTTCACAGGACTTGGTCTCCAGACCCCTAACCATCTTCGTTACCCTCCTCTGGACATGTTCCAGCTTGTTTGTATCTTTCATAAATTGTGGTGATCCCATCCACCTCGTCTGCAGTGCTAGGGAGGGGCAAACTGAAGAGAGCCCACTTACTACAAAATTTTTAATGCAGGCGCTAACCAAACAATGTCAGGAATTGAGAAACAATATTACAGAAATGCTGAAACCAGCATTCCAACACATGGACGAGTTAGAAGAGCATCATAAACAGACAAACCAAAAGGCAGAGAAAGCTCTGAAGAAAGTTACTGAGCTCAAGTGTCAATTACCTGCGAGAACCTCTGATGCTTTGGCACAGGAACACATTTTGTTTTTGGATTATCATAGTTGTAAGTTGTGCCTAAATTTCAGAGGGTTTAAATCAAATGTTGAAGCTGGAACAGAACTGAATATATTAATGACAAATTGGTTAGCGATCACTTTAAGCCTTGAAGCTGGTGTTATGCCCCTTCTACAGAGAGTTTATCATGTCAGTAAGGTATGTGATTAATCTCTAGTTTACCCATCAGAATATCAATGGGAACCCTGTCAAAGGCTTTACTGAAATCCAGGTAAACAACATCGACAGCATTCCCTCAATCCAGTAAACTTGCCACTTGATCAAAGAAGGAAATGAGGTTGGTCTGGCAGGACTTGTTGGGAACAAATCTGTGCTGACTTCCCCAGATCACCAAGCTGTCCTTTAGATGCCCGCAGATTGATCCTTTTAAAATCTGTTCCAGTCTCTTCTCTGGGACAGAGGTCAGACTAACTGGCCTGTGGTTTCCTGGGTCATCCCCCCCTTTTTTTGACAAGTGGGATAACATTGACTATCCTCCAGTATTGTGGCACATCTCCCATTCTCCAAGAGATCTGGAAGATGATGGACAAAATTCTGCAATTTGGCCAATTTCAATTTTTATGAAGACACTCTATTGGATTACAGTTTATTTTAACTTTTTACTTGGATTATAAATTAAAGACAAAGATATTATATTGTTTGATAAAAAAGAAGAAAGGAGATGGCTATAAAACTGCCTGGAGCATACTTTCACTTTTCAAACATCACTTCCATATAAGATATGCTCTAAATTAGGAACTGTTACGTCTTTACATGCTGTTGTTACTAAAGCATCATCTGTTCAGAGTGTCATGTAAACTGTTGATAACTGCCTTTGTGTTTATACTGATTGGGAGGATGCTTGAGGGTAACTGAGAGAGTCTCTTGGTTTTAATACCATTAACTTTTGTACAGCATTGAAGGGTGTTTTGACTCAAAGGTATTGATTGGGAGGGTGCTTGTGGGCAACTAAGGGAGCCTCTGGTTTTAATACAGTAATTATTGTATAGCATAGAAGGTATAGTTACTAACATGGATAAAAAACCAAAACCCCCCCGCTTCATCTCCTGGCCAATGTAGATCTGTGACTGCCAGTTTGGCACAGATTTCAGTAAAGGATTTACAGACTAATGCAGAATGCTATAACTGCAGCTATTAATCCTATGCAAGTCCAACTAGATTCCTTATCACAACAGATGACACAGCAGATGATAGAAGTACAAAAACAGCTTTAAAAATAGACAAGAAATGTCTACTATGGCCAAAGCAGTTATCCAGATGGAAGATAAATCTGAAAAGATGCAACTTAAAGTAGAGAAAGTAGAATCAAAACAAAATTACATGGCAGAGGTACTTATTATTTAGTTATTGTATTATTTATTAATTTAATTTATACCCTGCCCTCCCCGCGAGTGGGCTCAGGGCGGCTTACATAACTGGTCTGTAAATGACCATTCATTCACATAAAAACAGTTAAAATTCAATTACAATAAAACAAGAATCTCATAAAGTGCTAGTGCTGATGCATTTAAACTAGAACTTGACAAAGCAGCATACATTTTAAGATTTCAGAATATACCAGAAAGACAAGATGAAAACTTGAAACCTGATTTGGCACAAGCACTTGCAGACTATATGGGTGCAGAAAACCCAGATGAAATATATAATGAAACTGATGTGGTTTATAGAATGAACTTGGCATATACAAGGAGACATAGATTGCCAAGAGAAGTACATGTGAGATTTTCCAAAAGAGCAATACGGGATGCTATTCTTAAGGTGACAAATGAAACACCTTTCCAAATAGAAAAGACAGAAATAAAAATTTTAAAGGATATTCCTTGGAGAGTGAAAGAGAAGAGGAGGGAGTATATAGAACTTACAATCATTCTCAGAAAAAAATGAATTTCATACAGATGGTTACTTCCAGAGGGCCTCCTCCTAACATGCAGAGAAAAAAAAAGATATAGAATCAATTCTACCTTCAAAGTGGAAGAATTTATTAAAACACATGGTGATGATCTGAGAGCCGAGGAGGAACAAACAGAGATTACTGAAGAAACTCAACAAGAAGTACAAGGAACAGCTGGAAAAACTACAGCACCTGGAACAACTGGAATGTTTACAATAACCCAGATGGTCACAAGACTCAAGCTGAAGAATAAAGATGATAACAAATACAAAATAAGGATGGATAGAGGAAAAATAAAGATAATTTCAATAAATGTTAATAGACTAAATGCACCAAAAAGAAGAAGGCAAATTTTCCAACAATTGAAGAAGATGCAATTGGATGTTATATGTTTACAAGAGACCCATATAAAATATTCAGATCAAAAATATTTGGAGATTTAAAAACTTGGGAAAAATGTAATCTCCTCAGAAAAGGGGGGGGGGGAAGAGAGGTGTAGTGGCATATGTTAAAGAACATTTAAAACCAGAACTAATATACAATGCTGAAGATGGTAGAATTTTGATATTACAAATACAAAGACAAGGTAAAATAACTTTGATTATAAACATATATGCACCTAATCAACACCAAGAATTTTTTAAAAATTACTTCAAGAACTCATTTCTAAACAAAAGTATGATGAAATTTGCCTGAATGGGGACTATAATGCTGTTTCTGATAGACTTTCAGATAGAAAACCAATTACTGGAAAACAGAAACTGGGCAATGAACTTCCTAATACATTTTTGCAACCTGTAGAAGAACATAGCCTGATTGATTCTCGGAAAGCTAGAAATAAAAAAAAGAAAGATTATACCATTTATTTAGCAAGACACAAGTCATGATCAAGGATAGATATGTGTTGGATGTCTTCAACAATTATAAATGATTTAATAGAAGCTGAAATCTTACCAGCAACCTTTGCAAACCACAGTCCTTTTATTTTTGCATTATAAGATGCCCCAAAGAAAAAGAGATGGACCTTTAATATATATTTTTGTAACAGAGACAAAAAATAATTTCAAATGTTTTTTCAACAGAAAATCCAATCAGATATTTCTATCAGAACTGTATGGGATGTGTTTAAGGTCTATTCTAGAGGCTGGGCAATTAGAGAAACAGCATGTATTAAAAACATTTTTTTTTTTTTTTACAAATTAAGGAACAAATTAAGAAACAGGAAGAAAATTCGAAGCAAGATACCACAACTGAACATTTAAGAGTAAAAATAAAGCTTTTACAACATCAAATGTTGTAAAAAATTATGTATGCAATACAGAATTTATTTGAAAATGCTAAGGAACCAACTAGATGGTTAGCATATAAACTAAGAAAAGAAAAAGAAAAAAGGCATAAAAATGTTAAAAGATAGCGAAGGAGAAGAAAATAATACACCACATGATTTTTAAAAATAATTGAGACATTTTATAGAAAGTTATATCAAAAAGGAGAAGCTACACCAGAACAGATCAAAGGAGGCATTTTCTTTCTGTGTAAAATATTTCTAAAGGGAAGGGTACATGGGAAATTTAAAAAACAATAAACACTTAAGACTTCATGCTTGCTGTTACAAATATACAACAGACAGACAGACCAGTTGGTAATGGAGATTCTTCTTTCTTCTTGACCAGTAGAAGGAAATCACCTGAATACATTAACCAATGATTGTTAGTAAGTAGGCTCCATTTTCCTGGGCTTTCTTCTCATTGGTTTTCTGCCAGGTTCCCATCCAGGTCAGGCTAAACAATAGCACACAATGTAAACACATCAACCCTACAATGACTGAATTTAGACCTCACAACACACATATTACCAACAGTAGCTTTGTCACAGGCATGCCACCATTGTCTCTCTAGCTGTCTCAGCTTCTGCTTCATCAGCCATAGCTCCAGAGTAAACCACAGAGAAAGCCTAGAGTGGGGGCCAAGAGGGCACCAGGGAGTGATCTCATCGATGGCTGTGGAAAGTTGGCTATGCCAGTCTTCCACAAGTTCATCTAAGGAGCCACCACAGGGGATAGGATCCTGCAGGGCCATCTGAAGCTGCATAGGGTCCATTTGGCTCTGTGGGTGAGCTAAAATATGCTCATCGCCCAAAAAGGGTTGGAGTGGTACATTCACATGGGCATTCAGGGCATGGTGGTCTGACCATAGCACCGCCTTAGCAGTGATCCTGTCCACCATAACCCCCGCCACGAAGATTAAATCCAGTGTATGCCCAGCCTGGTGAGTGGGTGCTGTTACATATTGGGAGAGTTCTAGCGTCACCATGGATGACACCAGGTCCATTGCCTGCGTTGAGGTCGCGTCATTGACATAGACATTAAAGTCACCCAGGACTATTAGCCTAGGATCCTCCAATGCCCAACCTGATACGGCCTTCACCAGGGCCAGCAGGGCATTGGCTGGTGCATTGGGTGGATGGTACACCAACCAAATGGCCAAACTCTCTCCAGCCTACTACACCAGGCCAGCACATTCTATGCCAGCAATCTTCAGAGATAGGAGCACCCTGGAGGAGTAAGATTCCCAGTTGAACAGGATCACCCATCCCCCTGCCCTGTCATACATGATTGGTGAAGGACTGAGAACCTGGGTCTTGGTCATGCATGCCAGGTCAGCACCCTGCCCCTGCAGGAAGTCCTGAAGGACCATGGTCTTATTATTTATGAACCTGTCATCGCACAACACCAATATCAGAGGAGTGTTATTTATCCCAGCCTCACTGCCTGCTACCTTTGGGATGAGACGCAGGCTGGAAGGGGGTCAAGCCTTTCTGCATCTTGATCTCCTTCCCTTGTATTCCCACCTGGTCCCACCTCTATACTTTCCTCTACCCAGGAGTACTGGAATCCCCATTCTGGCCATTGCCCTTAACTGATAGTCTCCCCAGGAGCCTCAAACTAACTAGTTAATATGATTGGCAGATGATGGTATTCTATGTATACAACAGCTAGCAGCTACTAATAGATTCCCAATATTAATTTGATCTTCACGTAATTACAATTTAATCTATAAACCCATCTCAGTAATAATCTGCATAGGAGTCCCTACATCAAATTCCAAACCCACCAAATTAGTCTAATATGCAGAGGTCCATCAGTGGCCATTAGCCACAAGGTATAGATAGGAACTCTCAGTCTGGGACAAGTGATTAAAATTAAAAACAAAATTTGGGAGGCTCCAATGATTGTCCATTATAATGAAGCTGGGCTCAGTCCTGATGAAATAAGATTTTCTGTATTATAGTCCCGGTCACACGGGCCGGAAAATGCGGGGGAGAAGTGTGGCTGTTAGCCCCAGAGCAAAGTAAGACATGGCAGCCTGATCACATGTCCCGTCGAGGTCCCATGGTTATGCCATTAGGTGCCAATCACACGGCTATCCTGCAGTGTGGCAAAGAAGCGGTGCAGCGCAATCACACCGGCAATCGCTAGGTGCCGCTTCCGTGGCAAACGGGATTTTTTTTCTCGCCGAGGTTTGCGCATGTGCATGATTATTTGTGCGCATCCTGTGGAGACTTACAAAACAAAAAACAAAAACCATCCGGTTTGCGACGGGACATGGACAGACGCCAGATGCCACAGTATTCACGCAGAAACGCGATCAGACGCTCGCCCTTGCCCTGCGTTTTTCAGAAACTAGTACCTTGTATGTGATAGTTTTTTACTCCACATCTTCGGTGAGAAGCCACAGGTTAGCCACGGGTGCGCTACATCTCCCAGATGTTTTGGTGTGATCACACCCGGAAAATCCGTTGGACGATTGTGCCTTCAGTGCAGCAAATGCTCCGTGTGAACGGGCCCTATATAGATTTCAACAACCTACATAAAACAGATTGGATATGACTAAAGAATTGCTATGCAAGGAAGCCTATTTTATTTTTAAATTTCAAATAATGTCACCCAAAGGATTAAATTTAGCTCTTGATTTATCTTCATTTATTTAGCTATCTGTATAAATTTATAATTGGTAGCTACCTGAAATAAGATTTGGAAATGACACTGGGCTGTAACAGGTGTGAGTAATTAAGGCATAGTAGGATAACAGAGCAGCTGTAGAGATAGTGAGTAATGAGAGCCAGCAGGTGCCAAGAAAATACAAGATTAATTCTGAGAAGGAGACGTAAGCATGGGGTAAGAATGTAAAAACCCTGATTACTCACACTTGAAAAAGAACAAATGAATAAGAGTTGTAACTATATTGTAATTTATTTGTAAAACAGCTCCAAGTATAAAGCGACCTGATGAAGCATTGAGGGAAACAGATTGTTTATCTGGGAAATCTGTAGTCGCATGGCAATTTTTGGAAGCAACAGCAGCACTGCATGACGTAAAATAAAGAAACAAAAGAAGAAGAAGCAAATGCATGGACTGTCATTGGACTAGAATCATTTTTGCACAGTGAACATTGGTGGAGTGCAACCTTGGTTGACTCACTGTGGTCCATTTGTGGCAGGAAATTAAATAAAAGCTAGGAAAAATCAATTGCAAAAACCACCTCCACTCCTAATATCTAACCATATGCACAAAAATTAACTTCTAGCAATCAATTACAAACCAATTTTAATTAGTTTATCAATCATTTGACAAGTTAATTAATTAATAATATAATCGCTTCAAGACCCATCAAATTAAATCTATAATTGGTTGAAAAAAATAATCCCAATTAAACAACAATCAATATACCCCTGCTCAATTGATGAAGCCTAATTTCCCCCCCCCCAATGGGCTAAAAACAATAGAAATTTTATGTTTGCTGCCTAGACAGTAAGTAGAGTTCAATTTCAGGACAGGCCATAGTCTAGTAAATCCTCTCTGGACCATGGAGACCTGGGGATGGTCAAAACTTCATGTCCTTCACGTTTTAAATAATTTTGGGTCCATTAATAAGTTTTCCTTAGAATGATTTTAAAAGATACCAGTAGCTTTTAAAAAGAACTCTAAAGTGGCTTGTAATATTTTGGTGCATGCATGCTATCATAAATTGAAAATTGCAGCATGCACTGGACATGTAGTCTACACAACTACACATTAGGCATCATGGATTAGTTTGCTTATAAAAAGCTTGTCTCTTTCTCACCCCCAACACTCATGCTCTGTACTTTGGGGGGGGGACCCTATATTTTCATAAGGCATGCCCTGCCCTCTGGCCGTATATGACTTTGCTGGCTGGTGATGATAACTTGCTGTATTGCAGATAGAGCTGGGCCATTGCTCTGCAAATTACAGTACCATTTTAACAAACTTCATCTATTTCAGTTATCAAAAGGGAAGGATAAAAACTAAGGAAAAGATTAAAAGTAACCAGGTTCTGAGTAGGCACCAACATTGGCTATTGGGCTTGGTTAATTTTACAATTAATGCCAGCTCCATAGGAACAAAAAACAGATATCCTTTTGTAATGCACCCATTATCATTAACAATATCAAGATAAAGGAGCTTGCATAATCATAATAGAACACATGATATCAGCCACTTTTATAAAGTTTCTCAGCATCAAATAGGCCACCACCACAGAAAAAA